>NC_069505.1:255929385-255964385 GCF_027579735.1 Bombina bombina
CTATCTATCTATATATCTATCTATCTATCTGTCTGTCTGTCTGTCTGTCTGTCTGTCTGTCTGTCTGTCTGTCTGTCTGTCTGTCTGTCTGTCTGTCTGTCTATCTATCTATCTATCTATCTATGTCTGTCTGTCTGTCTGCTACCTTGGAGATTGGCAATATATAGCAATAAGTGAGCACTGAGCCCTTTGCCTACATCACTAGTTTAAAAGGTGATGCGTTCATGCGAAGGACAGGTCTATAGGTTGGTTTATCTACATAGTTCTATTAAAGGGACATAATACTCATATGCTAAATCACTTGAAACTGATGAAGTATAACTGTAAAAAGCTGACAGGAAAATATCACCTGAGCATTTCTATGTAAAAAAGGAAGATATTTTACCTCACAATCTCCTCAGCTCACCAGAGTAAGTTCTGTGTAAAAAGTTATACTCAGCTGCTCCCAGCTGCAGGTAAAAAAATTAAAAAAAATGAAGAAATGAACAGCAGCCAATCAGCATCTCATGAGATTTCATTTAACTCTCATGTGATTTCATTGTGAACTTCCTTAAAGGGACAGTCTAGTCAAAATTAAACTTTCATTATTCAGAAAGGACATGTAATTTTAATCAACTTTCCAATTTACTTTAATCATCAAATTTGCTTTTCTCTCTTGGAATTCTTAGTTTAAACTAAACATAGGTAGGCTCATATGCTAATTTCTAAGCCTTTGAGGGCTGCCTCTTATCACATGCTTCTTAAATCTCTTTTCAACACAAAGAGACAGAAAGTACACGTGGGCCATATAGATAACACTGTGTTCAGGCACAGGGGGTTACTTAAGATTTAGCACAAAACAATGCTAACTGCAAGACAATAAACAGTCACAGACATGTGATCAGGGGGCTGGAATAAGGTTCTTAGATACAAGGTAATCACAGAGGTAAAAAGTATATTAATATAACTGAGATAAGGGGCAGTCTGCATAGGCTTAGATACAAGGTAATCACAGAGGTAAAAAGTATATTAACATAACTGAGATAAGGGGCAGTCTGCAGAGGCTTAGATACAGGGTAATCACAAAGGTAAAAAGTATATTAATATAACTGAGATAAGGGGCAGTCTGCAGAGGCTTAGATACAAGGCAATCACAGACGTAAAAAGTATATTAATATATCTGAGATAAGGGGGCAATCTGCAGAGGCTTAGATACAAGGTAATAACAGAGGTAAAACATGTATTAATATAACTGAAATAAGGGGCAGTCTGCAGAGGCTTAGATACAAGGTAATCACAGAGGTAAAAAGTATATTAATATAACTGAGATAAGGGGCAGTCTGCAGAGGCTTAGATACAGGGTAATCACAAAGGTAAATAGTATATTAATATAACTGAGATAAGGGGCAGTCTGCAGAGGCTTAGATACAAGGTAATCACAGAGCTAAAAAAGTATATTAATATAACTGAGATAAGGGGCAGTCTGCTGAGGCTTAGATACAAGGTAATCACAGAGGTAAAAAGTATATTAATATAACTGAGATAAGGGGGCAGTCTGCCGATGCTTAGATACAAGGTAATAACAGAGGTAAAACATGTATTAATATAACTGAGATAAGGGGCAGTCTGCAGAGGCTTAGATACAAGGTAATCACAGAGGTAAACAGTATATTAATATAACTGAGTTAGGTGCAGTCTGCAGAGGGTTAGATACAGGGTAATCACACAGGTAAAAAGTATATTAATATAACTGAGATAAGTGCAGTCTGCAGAGGCTTAGATACAAGGTAATCACCAAGGTAAAAAGTATATTAATATAACTGAGATAAGGGGCAGTCAGCAGAGGCTTAGATACAAGATAATCACAGAGGTAAAAAGTATATTAATATAACTGAGATAAGGAGCAGTCTGCAAAGGCTTAGATACAAGGTAATCACAGAGGTAAAAAGTATATTAACATAACTGAGATAAGGAGCAGTCTGCAGAGGCTTAGATACAAAGTAATCACAGAGGTAAAAAGTATATTAATATAACTGAGATAAGGGGCAGTCTGCATAGGCTTAGATACAAGGTAATCACAGAGGCAAAAAGTATATTAACATAACTGAGATAAGGGGCAGTCTGCAGAGGCTTAGATACAGGGTAATCACAAAGGTAAAAAGTATATTAATATAACTGAGATACGGGGCAGTCTGCAGAGGCTTAGATACAAGGCAATCACAGAGGTAAAAAGTATATTAATATAACTGAGATCAGGGGCAGTCTGCTGAGGCTTAGATACAAGGTAATCACAGAGGTAAAAAGTATATTAATATAACTGAGATAAGGGGGCAATCTGCAGAGGCTTAGATACAAGGTAATAACAGAGGTAAAACATGTATTAATATAACTGAGATAAGGGGCAGTCTGCAGAGGCTTAGATACAAGGTAATCACAGAGGTAAAAAGTATATTAATATAACTGAGATAAGGGGCAGTCTGCAGAGGCTTAGATACAAGGTAATCACAGAGGTAAATAGTATATTAATATAACTGAGATAAGGGACAGTCTGCAGAGGCTTAGATACAAGGTAATCACAGAGGTAAAAAAGTATATTAATATAACTGAGATAAGGGGCAGTCTGCTGAGGCTTAGATACAAGGTAATCACAGAGGTAAAAAGTATATTAATATAACTGAGATAAGGGGGCAGTCTGCCGAGGCTTAGATACAAGGTAATAACAGAGGTAAAACATGTATTAATATAACTGAGATAAGGGGCAGTCTGCAGAGGCTTAGATACAAGGTAATCACAGAGGTAAAAAGTATATTAATATAACTGAGGTAAGGGGCAGTCTGCAGAGGCTTAGATACAGGGTAATCACAAAGGTAAATAGTATATTAATATAACTGAGATAAGGGGCAGTCTGCAGAGGCTTAGATACAAGGTAATCACAGAGCTAAAAAAGTATATTAATATAACTGAGATAAGGGGCAGTCTGCTGAGGCTTAGATACAAGGTAATCACAGAGGTAAAAAGTATATTAATATAACTGAGATAAGGGGGCAGTCTGCCGATGCTTAGATACAAGGTAATAACAGAGGTAAAACATGTATTAATATAACTGAGATAAGGGGCAGTCTGCAGAGGCTTAGATACAAGGTAATCACAGAGGTAAACAGTATATTAATATAACTGAGTTAGGTGCAGTCTGCAGAGGGTTAGATACAGGGTAATCACACAGGTAAAAAGTATATTAATATAACTGAGATAAGTGCAGTCTGCAGAGGCTTAGATACAAGGTAATCACCAAGGTAAAAAGTATATTAATATAACTGAGATAAGGGGCAGTCAGCAGAGGCTTAGATACAAGATAATCACAGAGGTAAAAAGTATATTAATATAACTGAGATAAGGAGCAGTCTGCAAAGGCTTAGATACAAGGTAATCACAGAGGTAAAAAGTATATTAACATAACTGAGATAAGGAGCAGTCTGCAGAGGCTTAGATACAAAGTAATCACAGAGGTAAAAAGTATATTAATATAACTGAGATAAGGGGCAGTCTGCATAGGCTTAGATACAAGGTAATCACAGAGGCAAAAAGTATATTAACATAACTGAGATAAGGGGCAGTCTGCAGAGGCTTAGATACAGGGTAATCACAAAGGTAAAAAGTATATTAATATAACCGAGATAAGGGGCAGTCTGCAGAGGCTTAGATACAAGGCAATCACAGAGGTAAAAAGTATATTAATATAACTGAGATCAAGGGCAGTCTGCTGAGGCTTAGATACAAGGTAATCACAGAGGTAAAAAGTATATTAATATAACTGAGATAAGGGGGCAATCTTCAGAGGCTTAGATACAAGGTAATAACAAAGGTAAAACATGTATTAATATAACTGAGATAAGGGGCAGTCTGCAGAGGCTTAGATACAAGGTAATCACAGAGGTAAAAAGTATATTAATATAACTGAGATAAGGGGCAGTCTGCAGAGGCTTAGATACAAGGTAATCACAGAGGTAAATAGTATATTAATATAACTGAGATAAGGGACAGTCTGCAGAGGCTTAGATACAAGGTAATCACAGAGGTAAAAAAGTATATTAATATAACTGAGATAAGGGGCAGTCTGCTGAGGCTTAGATACAAGGTAATCACAGAGGTAAAAAGTATATTAATATAACTGAGATAAGGGGGCAGTCTGCCGAGGCTTAGATACAAGGTAATAACAGAGGTAAAACATGTATTAATATAACTGAGATAAGGGGCAGTCTGCAGAGGCTTAGATACAAGGTAATCACAGAGGTAAACAGTATATTAATATAACTGAGATAAGGTACAGTCTGCAGAGGGTTAGATACAGGGTAATCACACAGGTAAAAAGTATATTAATATAACTGAGATAAGTGCAGTCTGCAGAGGCTTAGATACAAGGTAATCACCAAGGTAAAAAGTATATTAATATAACTGAGATAAGGGGCAGTCAGCAGAGGCTTAGATACAAGATAATCACAGAGGTAAAAAGTATATTAATATAACTGAGATAAGGGGCAGTCTGCAGAGGCTTAGATACAGGGTAATCACAGAGGTAAAAAGTATATTAATATAACTGAGATAAGGGGCAGTCTGCAGAGGCTTAGATACAAGGTAATCACACAGGTAAAAAGTATATTAATATAACTGAGATTAGGGGCAGTCTGCTGAGGCTTAGATACAAGGTAATCACAGAGGTAAATAGTATATTAATATAACTGAGATAAGGGGGCAGTCTGCAGAGCAGAGGCTTAGATACAGGGTAATCACAGAGGTAAAAAATATATTACTATAACTGAGATAAAGGGCAGTCTGCAGAGGCTTAGATACAAGGTAATCACAGAGGTAAAAAGTATATTAATATAACTGAGATAAGGGGCAGTTTGCAGATGCTTAGATACAGGGTAATCACAGAGGTAAAACGTATATTAATATAACTGAGATAATGGGCAGTCTGCAGAGGCTTAGATACAAGGTAATCACAGAGGTAAAATGTATATTAATATAACTGAGATAAGAAGCAGTCTGCAGAGGCTTAGATACAAGGTAATCACAGAGGTAAATAGTATATTAATATAACTGAGATAAGGGGGCAGTCTGCAGTGGCTTAGATACAAGGTAATCACAGAGGTAAAACGTATATTAATATAACTGAGATAAGGGGCAGTCTGCAGAGGCTTAGATACAGGGTAATCACAGAGGTAAAAAGTATATTAATATAACTGAGATAAGGGGCAGTCTGCAGAGGCTTAGATACAAGGTAATCACAGAGGTAAAAAGTATATTAATATAACTGAGATAAGGGGCAGTCTGCAGAGGCTTAGATACATGGTAATCACAGAGGTAAAAAGTATATTAATATAAC
This sequence comes from Bombina bombina, assembly GCF_027579735.1. Lineage (NCBI taxonomy): Eukaryota > Metazoa > Chordata > Amphibia > Anura > Bombinatoridae > Bombina > Bombina bombina. The sequence goes on from NC_069505.1 coordinate 255,934,748, forward strand.
TGAGATAAGGGGCAGTCTGCAGAGGCTTAGATAAAAGGTAATCACAGAGGTAAAATGTATATTAATATGATTGAGATAAGGAGCAGTCTGCAGAGGCTTAGATTCAAGGTAATCACAGAGGTAAAAAGTATTTTAATATAACTGAGATAAGGGGGCAGTCTGCAGAGGCTTAGATACAAGGTAATCACAGAGGTAAAAAGTATATTAATATAATTGAGATAAGGGGCAGTATGCAGAGGCTTAGATACAAGGTAATTACAGAAGTAAAAAGTATATTAATATAACTGAGATAAGGGGCAGTGTGCAGAGATTTAGATACTAGGTAATCACAGAGGTAAAGTATAATTAATATAACCGTGTTGGTTATACAAAACTGGGGAATGGGTATTAAAGGGATTATCTATCTTTTAAAACAATAACAATTCTATTGTAGACTGTCCCTTTAAACTGAATAGGGAAATAACATGAGAGTGCACAACACTCAATCCCTTACCTGTCCCGGGACAGACATTCTGATTTGCTGCTTAGAGGTCCTTTACAATGGGATGTGGCTACTGAGGAACTTTTGAGGTAAAATATTTTTCATTTTTAAATAGAGATGTTCAGGTGATATTTTCTAGTCAGCTTTTTACAGCTATGCTGCATCACTTTCAAGTGTTTCAACATTTGGGTATCATGGCCCTTTAATATGATTCTCTAATGAAATGTCAGTATCAAAACTGCACATGAATCTGAGATGCTGACAATGCTATTTTGTCCCTCTTGTAATGCCTATTTGGCACGGCAGTTATATAACTTTGCAATAACTTTTACCCCTCATTAAACTGAGCATGCTCACATTTATCGTCCGCAGCAAAACCCGACAGCACAACTTCCTTGTCAGAATCTGCTACCTCTGAGTGCACATGCTGCTGATTTACATAATCACATTCCACACGTTCCTATTAAACATATGTGGCATTTGATTACGTAATATAGGGCATGCACAGTCAGAGGTAGCAGATTCTGACAAGGCAACAAATTCTGATAAAACACCGGATTTGGAGATTTGTAATATTTTTGGCCCTTTTTCCTGTAATATAAGTCTGAAACTGAAAGAGCCCCTAGCTAGCAGGCTTCTCAAGGCTAACATTGTCACATAGCTGTTACTAACTTATTTTTGTTACCACAGTGTGTTTACACACAGATATATATACACACATATATTTATATACACACATATGTTTATATTTACACACACTATGTATATAGATAGATGATTTTATATATATATATATATATATATATATATATATACACACACATAATTATTGATCAGACCATGGCTATTGTGTTAGAACTATCGCTTTCATTACAAATATGACAGAATTGCTGCCAAAGCTCAATAAGAGTAACTTCTGCTTATGTTATGGCGTCACTTACTAAGCCAGTGCTTTCCAAACTGTGTGTCGGGACACACTAGTGTGTCGGCAGCAGTGTGTAGGTGTGTCCCTGTTTCAGCACAAATTTTATTAAATTTAAAAAAAAAAATTAAATTGTTTTTTTGGTTTCTGACTTTCCACCTGCCTGCTACGCATATCACATGGTTGACACGTGATTGATAGCTAGTGGGTCACAGATCATCTTAACCAATTGGCACAGCTCAGTTGGAACTGAAACTATTACCATTGGCGGATTTGGCGGCACATTGGCTCCTGACTGCACGTATAGTCTCCTTAATTGGCTCGTGACTGGGACAGCAGTGTGTTTGCAGCGCGGGCAGTAGTCAGTCGGACTCACAGAGCTCTGAGGGTGGCAGCTTAAACGCTGAGCAGAAGTCAGTGGGATTTTTTTGCAACTAGCTCCCAGTAGTGCATTGCTGCTCCTGCTCTTGATATATGGATAGGAAGTGGAAGCTTAAAAATGCTTGATGATGAAATGTGAGTGTCTTTATCTAATATTACACTAAATATTCAGAAACTGTGTTCATCCCATCAACCTAATACATCCCATTAAAATAGTAAGTAGCTATTGGTGTTATTAAACTTGTTTTAATTCTTGCACATACATACTGTTACTTGTAAATGCATTTTGTTATTATATAATTTATGTATGTGTCCGTATCTCTTAAAACAAGTTAGTTTAACCTCCTTTTTGTTAGTACAACTGAATTACTGTGTCGCGAAATGATGTAGGTCTACAAAGTGTGTCACCAACATGAAAAGTTTGGAAAGCTCTGTACTAAGCAATAGAGCACATTGGCTGATATAAACGCGGGGAGGGGCGGCTGATGTAGCAATGAGAGGGCAGAAATGGCGGGGCTCCATTTGGCTTAGCAAGAGGCGTGTGCACGCTTAGTTTAGCTTGAGCATTGCGTGCTTAGTTTAGCTCGAGCAGTGCGCGCTTAGTTTAGCTTGAGCAGTGGGTGGGTAGCACCGAGCTTCCGCCATAGACATTAGTGAGAGCGCGAGATTTGTAGCAGCAGTAATGAGCGCTCATGATGTTTCAGCAGAAAACGAAGTTCTCTTTATTCAGTCCGCCCTGGAGTTTAATAATCTATGAATAGATTTATTGAGTGTGGTGGAAAAACACAAATACATAAAATATACAGTTAATGAAACCTGATGATGATTGTTTTAAGGATTGCTTTAGATGAAAACGGATTCACGTGTAGAACCAATATGTAAACAGGCTCTTATGCCAGCAAAGTGACCTGCACAGTTTGTGTAAATATATTAAACTGTTACCAGGGATTTTACTCTATAAATACAGTATTGTCACTGCCATAATATTGCAGTTATTACATTATCTCAACATGGGCACAGTGTAGAAAATATCACAAATTCAAAAGACCTGTTAGTGTAATATTAATCATGTTTGGTTTTGGCAATCTACAGGGAGTGCAGAATTATTAGGCAAGTTGTATTTTTGAGGATTAATTTTATTATTGAACAACAACCATGTTCTCAATGAACCCAAAAAACTCATTAATATCAAAGCTGAATAGTTTTGGAAGTAGTTTTTAGTTTGTTTTTAGTTATAGCTATTTTAGGGGGCTATCTGTGTGTGCAGGTGACTATTACTGTGCATAATTATTAGGCAACTTAACAAAAAACAAATATATACCCATTTCAATTATTTATTTTTACCAGTGAAACCAATATAACATCTCAACATTCACAAATATACATTTCTGACATTCAAAAACAAAACAAAAACAAATCAGTGACCAATATAGCCACCTTTCTTTGCAAGGACACTCAAAAGCCTGCCATCCATGGATTCTGTCAGTGTTTTGATCTGTTCACCATCAACATTGCGTGCAGCAGCAACCACAGCCTCCCAGACACTGTTCAGAGAGGTGTACTGTTTTCCCTCCTTGTAAATCTCACATTTGATGATGGACCACAGGTTCTCAATGGGGTTCAGATCAGGTGAACAAGGAGGCCATGTCATTAGATTTTCTTCTTTTATACCCTTTCTTGCCAGCCACGCTGTGGAGTACTTGGACGCGTGTGATGGAGCATTGTCCTGCATGAAAATCATGTTTTTCTTGAAGGATGCAGACTTCTTCCTGTACCACTGCTTGAAGAAGGTGTCTTCCAGAAACTGGCAGTAGGACTGGGAGTTGAGCTTGACTCCATCCTCAACCCGAAAAGGCCCCACAAGCTCATCTTTGAGATACCAGCCCAAACCAGTACTCCACCTCCACCTTGCTGGCGTCTGAGTCGGACTGGAGCTCTCTGCCCTTTACCAATCCAGCCACGGGCCCATCCATCTGGCCCATCAAGACTCACTCTCATTTCATCAGTCCATAAAACCTTAGATAAAATCAGTCTTGAGATATTTCTTGGCCCAGTCTTGACGTTTCAGCTTGTGTGTCTTGTTCAGTGGTGGTCGTCTTTCAGCCTTTCTTACCTTGGCCATGTCTCTGAGTATTGCACACCTTGTGCTTTTGGGCACTCCAGTGATGTTGCAGCTCTGAAATATGGCCAAACTGGTGGCAAGTGGCATCTTGGCAGCTGCACGCTTGACTTTTCTCAGTTCATGGGCAGTTATTTTGCGCCTTGGTTTTTCCACACGCTTCTTGCGACCCTGTTGACTATTTTGAATGAAACGCTTGATTGTTCGATGATCACGCTTCAGAAGCTTTGCAATTTTAAGAGTGCTGCATCCCTCTGCAAGATATCTCACTATTTTTTACTTTTCTGAGCCTGTCAAGTCCTTCTTTTGACCCATTTTGCCAAAGGAAAGGAAGTTGCCTAATAATTATGCACACCTGATATAGGGTGTTGATGTCATTAGACCACACCCCTTCTCATTACAGAGATGCACATCACCTAATATGCTTAATTGGTAGTAGGCTTTCGAGCCTATACAGCTTGGAGTAAGACAACATGCATAAAGAGGATGATGTGGTCAAAATACTCATTTGCCTAATAATTCTGCACTCCCTGTAAGAAAAGCAAACCAGATAAATAGATAGATAGATAGATAGATAGATAATAGAAATACCTATTCCATCCCACTGGGGGATGATTACAGCTACCTTGTTTACATAGCCTTTCTATACAGGAAACCGTGGTATTCATATTTTCATTATAGTTGGTTGTTTCACTCAAAAAAAGAGGCTCCTGTAGGCGGTGCAAAGCTTAGCCGTAGGGAGCTTTAACCGTGGAGGAAGAGGCCTGGGGTAGGATAAGAGGAGCTAGAGGTGGAGCTGGGGAGGTTATTTAGCTTTGGGGCTGAGCGGGAAAGCCAGCAGTTGTTTGTTAGAAAATTCTGAAGAGCATCTAGTTGCGTGGCTTTCCTGCTCAGCCTGCATTATGGCTGCAGTTGAGGATCTTCTGAAGAGGCTACGGGAGGCTGCGGAAGTAAGAGGACCTTCCTGGTTGGAGTCGCAGGTCCATTCGTTGCTGGGAGCTCACTTGCCGGATCCGATGGTGGCGCAGTCGGTCGCAAGGAAAAAGTCCACGAGGTGATCTAAGCCTCCATCACGGCTCAGTCCTGAAGTGAGTCGGCGGTCTGGTGGAGGACGAAAGTCCGGATCGTGTTCCAGTAAGAAGCCAGCTGGTCTGGAAGTGGTGAAGGTTGCTTCAGCTTCTGTTGGGCCTGCGGCGGTGAGATCATCAGTGAGGGGGAGCGGCCTGGAACCGGAGCAGAGGGCCTTTGCTGGGCCTGCCACTAAGTCAAAAGGAGGTACTGGGAAGGTGGCTCATGGCCCGGACGGGCCTGATGCGGAGGGGGAGGGGCCTTCAGGGCAGGGTCTTGATGACGGTCCTGGTGGGCCTTCTTTTTCCTTTGGGGGGTGGTTGAGGATAGTGGTAGTGAGGGGGAGGGTTTGTAGGCTACTGCGCAGACATCAGTAGTTAGTGAGGCTGGGGTGGGGGGGGACAACCTGGTCATGGCATGTCAAATCTCAGGGCCCTTGAGGGTGGGCAATCATGTGTGGGTGGGTCTGAGCATGTTGTTAGGCCTACTGGGGCTCGAGTGGATGTGAAGTATGGATCTGGGGCAGAGGGGAGGAGTTCAAGTTGGATGCAGGGGTGGTAGATTTGTATTTAAATTCTTCTGAGGATGAGTTTGTCCCCCCTCTCCTGGGGTCCTGGGTAAGCCTGTTTTGGGGGGTCAGGTGATAGGTCATTCTCTGAGGTTAGTCCTGGAGGATTTCGTTCTCCAGGGGTTGCTTTTTCTTCTAGGGTGGTGGAGGATGGTGATGCTGGTGACTCACACGTCAGTTTTTCTTTTACAGAACATAGTCCTGCTGGACAACAGCCAGGGCCTCAGCCTGGTCCATCGGCATCAGAGTGGGGCCAGGTTATATACAGCTGCCACTCAGGGTGGTAGGGGGGGGCGACAGACAGCCGAGTAGGCATGGTGGCTACATTGGTGTATCTAGGGGTAGATCTCGACGACGGCTGGTGGCTGAGGCGGCCTGGTCTGGAAGTGATGGAGGTGGAGCTCCCATGAGGGGGAGGGGGTGCTTATGGCTAGGGGGACCACCCTGCACAGGGGGGACGGGGAGGTAGAGGTTTTCTTCCCCTGGATATGTGTTCACATGCTGCTGTTTTACAGGAACAAACACGGCAGCTGGATCAGCATGGATGGACGGCTGCCATGATACAGCAAGGTTTCCAAAGGTTTACGGAGCAATGCGTAGGCGGGCTCCAGGTGACACTCGATGGCTTCTCAGGTGGTCAGCATTCTGCGGAAATTTCAACAGGTGAGATGGGACTGCTGGATGTGCAGGGGAGGGAAGTTGTAGAGAGATGTGTTAGGGGTGTTGAATGTGATTCTGTGGCTAGTAGAGTAGTGGCTGGTTTGAAGGAGTTGCTATCAAAGTTTTAAGGAGTCAGGCCCGCTCCTGGAGCCTCTGTGGAGAGGGGGCATGGGTTCCTGTTGTTGGGGCGATGGGCGTTCCGGTGTTGTGGAGGGTCGAGGTCCGCAATGATGTGGTCCCCATAGTCAAGGACAGTGGTGCCACTGTTGCGGTCCAAAGCACTGGGCCATCAGGGGCGCCTCCTAGTGGTCTGGTCGATGGGGCAGAATTAAGGGTGGCCGACACAGCGTCTCGGTCCTGCCTCTGCTCCATCGGGCTATTGGGGATGCATTTGACGTCGGAGGTGAAGGAAAAAATATATAAGAGGGTTATTTATTGAATTGTTGTCCCTTCTTCCGCTTGAACAGTCTTTTGAGATCCCTGAGGACTCTAAAAAGGACGTGGCCAAGAAGGAGGAAGAGGAGCGGAGAAAACGATATAGAAAGTTGTCTAAAACCTTTACTAATTGGTTCCAGGCCTTTGTAATATAGGCAAGTGTTTTTGCTAGTAGGTTCCCGGACCAGGGTGGGGCATTGTTTTGCTACCTGGACGAGGTGGCAGCCGCTCAGCGGACATACAGGGGTATGGCTTGGTGGTCCTACGATGAGCAGTTTAGGCAGCGGCTGTCTGTTAAACCAGATATGAAGTGGGACGACCGGGACATGGGGTTTTGGCTTAAAATAATGAAACCTTTGAGAGCCTCTCAGTCCTTTCGGTCGGGTGGCTACTCCACCAGTGGGTCACCGGCGTCAGTTAAGAAGGGTTATTGCTTTGCATATAACGAAAAATTTGTAAGTGGGGAGCCGCGTGCAAGTTTAAACACGAATGCTCTGGGTGTGGGGGCTCCCACCCCTATGCAAAGTGTTTCCGCAAAGGTAAGCTGGGCAGAGCCGGTGATGCCCCTGACAAAGGGGGTGACTCCGGTGAAGCTCGGTGCGATGGAACCTTGGCTCGCCCTGTATGCTAGGCGTAGGGGTTGTCGTGAGAAGGCGGCCTTATTGTTTCAAGGTTTTCAGTTTGGTTTTGTGATTCCGTCCCAAGGGGGTTGTGGGTTTTTTCTCTGTAATTTGAAGTCTGCTCGCCTGTGGCCGGAGGTGGTCCTTGACAAGCTCCGGAAGGAGGTGTCCTTGGGGCACATGGTTGGTCCGTTTGATGGTCCTCCCATTGCGGATTTGAATATCTCGCTGATTGGGGTGGTTCCAAAAAGGGAGCCTAGAAAGTTCAGGCTTATCCATGATTTATCTTTTCCTAAAGGGGGATCGGTTAATGATGGTATTCCTCAGGAGTTGTCATCTGTCAAATATACGTCTTTTGATCAGGCGGTTAGCTTAGTGATGGAGGCTTATCCTTCGGCCTTTTTAGCAAAAATTTACATTGAGGCGGCTTTTCAGCTGTTGCCTGTGCACCCAATGTCGCACCATCTGTTGGGTTGTTGTGTTGATGGTTCTTACTATGTTGACCTATGCTTGCCCATGGGATGCTCCATTTCATGTTCGCTCTTTGAGCACTTTAGCACATTTCTTGAATGGGTTGTCGCGGATCGGTCGGGCATTTCGTTATTGGTTCACTACCTTGACGACTTCTTGTTTGTAGGTCCGGCTGGTTCGGGGGCTTGTAAGCTTTTGAGGGATGTTTTCTATCAGGTAGGATCTGATTTTGGTGTGCCCATTGCAGTTGAAAATCTGAGGGACCTGTTTAGTTACTCGATTTTTTGGGAATTACAATTGATTCTGTTAACATGAAATGTAGGTTTCCCAGTGACAAGGTCTCTGACCTATTGGAGGTTATTGACTGCTCATTGTTGGCGAAGAAGGTTACACTCCGGGAGCTCCAATCCTTGGTGGGCAAGTTTAACTTTGTGTGCAGAATTATCCCGATTGGGAGGGTTTTCTGCAGGAGGTTATTGTTGGCTACTGCCGGGATTGTAAAACCGCATCATTTTGTGCGGCTCTCCAAGGAGCTAAAAGATGACTTTAGGGTTTGGAGGCGGTTTTTGTTGGGTTTTAATGGTTCGACGTTGATTCAGACAGTTAGGGTGTCCAATGAGGAGCTGGGGCTTGTGACTGATTCGGAGGGTGGTTGTGGTTTTGGGGCCTATTTTATGGGCCACTGGTGTGCTGCTGAGTGGCCGGCTGAATGGTTTACTTTGGGTTTGGCTAAGAACCTGGTGTTTTTGGAGTTGTTCCCGATTGTGGTTGCCCTGTTTGTCTGGGAGGTGGATTTGTACAACCAGTCAGTTGTATTTTATTCGGATAATATGGGATTCGAGTATGCGTTGAATACATTGACGGCGACGTCTTTACCTGTATTGAGATTGTTGCGATTGCTTGTACTGAAATGTTTGTGGATGAATGTTTGCATTAAGGCTAAACACATTCCAGGTGTTTGTAATTCTATAGAAGACTCCCTCTCTCGCTTTCAGTGGCAGCGGTTCCGGAAATTGGCTCCTGATGCAGACGTGGAGAGTTGCCCATGCCCAAGTTCCTTGTGGCAGCTTGGGGTGAGGGACTGGCTGGACTGGTAAAAGCTTTACTGCCGCCAGGTACTTGGGCGGCTTACTCTCGATTGTAGTGGGAGTGGGAATCCAGGTTGTCTTCCCAAGGGGTTCATGAGGGGGAATCTGATCTTACTGGTTTGTTGTTGGAATGGATGTGGGAATGGGGGTCTGCAAACTTGTCACCTTCCGCTATGGATAGGCGTTTGGCGGCGTTAGCTTTCCGTTTTAAGCTATTGGGTTTACGAGATCTTACAAAAGGCTTTTGTGTTCGGCAAGTCCTAAAGAGCTTGAAGAAGGGTTTGGTTGGGTCCCCTCCTGATCGGAGGTGCCCTATTACTTTCTCACTGCTGTGAAGTATGTATAGTGTATTAGCGGTAGTATGTGTGTCAGATTTTGAGGTCTGTTTGTTCCGTTTGGCTTTTGTTTTCGCATTTTTTGGGGCATTTCGAATTTCAGATCTGGTTAGTAAAAATGTAGCTTCCATGGGTGGTTTGGCTTTCTCAGACGTGTCCTTGTTTAATTCCAAGGTTGAAATATTTTTGAGGAGGAGTAAAACAAACAGATCAGGTGGGAAAGAGTAGGACGGTTGTCCTTTTTCCCAGTGGTTCAGAGGTTTGTCCTTGGCTTTGTTTGTGGGCTTATTTGAGTGTCCGGCCCGTGTTGGGGGGTTCGTTGTTGGTCCACCAAGACGGTAGGCCTTTGTCGCAGTTCCAGTTTAAGGTGGTTCTTCTTAATAAGTCATTGCTTCATTTGGGTTTCAGTACAGGGGATTTCGGGTCTCATTCTTTCCGCATAGGGGCGTCAATTGAGGCTTCAGTGAGGGGTTTATCTGATATGGTGGTTAAGGGCATTGGTAGGTGGGGATCTGGACGGTTCCGTCTGTATGTCCATCCGGAGTTGGGTGTATAATGTGGTGTGTTTGTTACTTTTATTTTCTGTGTTCTAGGTGTGGAGCCCTTGTTGTTAGTCGGCCACTCTTTTATTTATTGGACTCAGAGAGCGGCTTTGGTGAAAGTGGATGGCTTACAGTTGGGTATCCCTAAGTCCCGTTGTGATGTTAAATGGTTCGGTGTTAAGGGTCTTCGTTGGGACAGGTGGTTACCTCTGGTGGTGGATTACTGCATATGTTTTCAGCCTCCAACTGTATTGTTGATCCATGCTGGGGGCAATGATCTTGGTTTTATGCCCCAGATGGAGTTGGTGAGAAGCATGAAGACGGACATTGGGAGGTTGGTGGATTTATACCCTACACTGAGGATTGTATGGTCTGACATTTTGCCCAGGATGGTTTGGAGGGCAGCTTGGCATCTGGTGTGTTTAGACAAAAGCAGGCGAAAGGTAAATAAGCTTATGGGGTCCTTTGTCCGGAGGCTTGGTGGTTCAGTGGTTCATCATCCATGCTTAACAGAGGTGGGACAGGGTGAATTTTATTTGCCGTATGGGGTGCATTTAAATGACTTTGGTCTGCAGTTGTTCATCCTCGACTTTAAGGAGGCTTTGTGTAAAGTGGCGGGGTTGGCGGGACTGGTCTGAGGTTTCAGGCCAGTATGTGGCGGAGGTGCTAGCCCTTACAATTATAGTAGATTATGGCCAATTGTCAGTGTGATGTTATTTTGCATTCCCATGGGGGGAATTCAAGATGGGGGTCTCTAAGGGCAAGGGGTTCCTTAGAGACTTAGGTTGATTATTACTGACGGGCTCAATCACTTGCACTGTTGGGTCCAGTGGATGGAATGACAGCCATATATAAAGAAATTAGAGTGGACTAGCACTGCTGTTTATGTGTAATTTTATATACAATGTTATTACAATATTTGCACTGTTATTTATTGAGATATTACATTTTTTTCTAAAAGTTATTTATTAAATAAAGGAGCTGAGGCCAATTTGCACCAATGCTAAGTCTGATGTCTTTATTTATGGGGTTGGGTCGTTTGCAAAATATTAGTCATGTGTTTTTGTGGGTAAGGGCCGGAACTTGACGACATAACAGGTCAAGTATATTCGGTCACAAAAAGGAGAAGCATTTGATGAAGAGAGACCTTGCCAACTGTTAAGCATTGGAGTTGATCACATTTTCAAGGGGATGTGGAACCTCCCTGAAACGTTCTGTTTGTTTCTGGATCCCTATGTTTAGTGAATAAATGGATTTTTAAATGCTTTGAGACTACCAACTTTATTTAACCCTTATATGCAGATCAAATGTATTTAATTATCTCAAGATGCCCATATTTATATATATAAAGGGCCTAACACACCTTATAAACATACTGACAATTTGAAATCTCTATTCAGGCCTCTTGGATACATAGAATCCAATCTATGTATCCAAAACGCTTCGCTTTGCTTAAGATACCTTTCTCTGTCACCCCCTGCTCTTAAAGGGCCAACATGGTCATTAAATTGCCAGCGTAGCTGCCTAATCTTATTACCATGTTCTAAAAATGACATGCAACTGGGGCCTGCTTGTCACCCTTCCTGATATTGGACTTGTGCTGATTGAGGCGTTCTCTTACCTTGCGTGTCATTTTGCCTAAATACATTTTCGCACATGGGCATTTGATCAAATAAACTACATATGTAGAATCAGAAGAGAAAAGGGATCGAATCCTTATCTTTTGGCCATTCCATGGGTGCACAAAAAATTGTCTTTAATAACTGAGTTACAGTTTGTGAATTCCAAACATGGGAAATTACCAACACTCTTCTCAGTGATATATCTAGTATTATGACAACGGTTAGACCCTAAATCACTCTTTTTTTTTTTTTTTTATAATTTTTATTGAGGTTTTGCGAAAAAGAACAACATATAATATAATGATAGCCTTATAACATTAAGAACCGGTATGGCATTATACAATAAACATTGTCATATGTGAAGAAAAGGAAGTAAAAAAAGGAAAATAAGAAGAGACAGAAGTAAAAGAGGATCATGACTGTGTATGACAACAAATAGGCTTCTCAAACCTCTATTTTTTTGTTTGTTTGTATAAAAGAAGCTTAATTGGCTGGCTAGTTGGATAGCCACTTAAGGGCCATTCGGACATAGGGACCTGCAAAAAAGACAAATGGTAACCAGATTAGTAGCCACTTATGGGCTTTGAAATGGCCAATAACAGAGCGGGTGAGGATTATTTAAGACATAAGTTATTGGACCAAAGTATATAGGGATGGGGAGGGGGAATGCAACGGGCAAAAGCCATTCGAAGTGGAGTGGGGGAAGGGTAGGGGGGCGGGGCTTTCTATGCTGGTGGAATATAGTGACACAGGGAATTAATTAGGGTCATATCGCAAACATATTATAGTGATTTCTAGGAGGGATGACTTTTTATGCGTGTGGTGGGGAGGGAGGGGATATAGATCAACTAGAGTGTCAAAGGCAGTATAGTATGAGATGTCCTCTAAATGTAATAAGTATAACAAACTAGGTATATAACAGTATAACAGGGCCCATCCGACAAAGTATATAGTACATTATCTCCATTCAAGCTATTATCTACTACAGTTAGAGATATCTTGAGCGTATATATATATAAATGTACACCCTAAGATTAAACCATAATAGACAAAATCTCACTAATACGTTTGTAAGAAAAAAATAAATAAAAATACATTGCCCTATTATTACCACCTAAGGTCTCTTTCAAAGTAAAATATGTCTCGAGGTAAAACCCTCTATGGTAACTGTTCATCTAGCTGGGTTCAAGAAAAAGGTAACATACACTTAGATAGAGTAACAGGTAAAATCTAAAGGAGAATGTAATTTAAGCAGATAAAGGTAATCTATCTGGTTACTAAGATAAAGACAATTAGGGACAGTTGGGGGAGGTACATGGATGGAATCTAAAACATGCGGGTAAGTTGTGTGAGAGGTAATGACCAGACACAATTGACTGTCAAATGGCTGTATATAACCCTATTCAGCACAACAACTCTGGTATGGTCTGGGTTGCAAGTCAATGCAAACCTGTGGGACTACATTTGAGAGGTGTATTGGAGTAGCTTAAATAGCGGCATAACTGTAAAGTTTGCCATTTTCACTAGAGGAAGGAGTCATTAACTTACTAGTTTCAAGTATGAGGCCTTACATTAACATTAAAATGAATGAACAAAAAGTAGAAATAGCCTATTATTGAGCATGTAATATAGATCTATGTGCAGCAAACTTAATAAGGTTTTATTAGGATCTTCTCTGTTTGCTAATCTATAATTGGGCTACTGAGGTAAGACTCAGACTAGCACCCCCTCTTGGTAAGCTTAAGTGAAGTGAATAACATAAGATTGTAAATGTCAATGTCATCATTCACTTCAATCTGTGTTATGAAAATCTAGGAAGGGGTTACTCGAGATAGAATCCTATCCCCCTTATAAGAGCCGCAATAAACCCTATGGTATAGTTGTATCTGCCATTATAACACATTACTCCTTAAGTATTACACATGAATAATATGACTTATATGAATATCTTGAGCATGTAGCAAAAAGGTTCCTGACTAAAGATAGTAATATACATAACCTTAGTCTAGTCACTCACCACAGTATGAGGAGGTCATAACACATATGGAATATCTACAGTACTCAGCATAAACTGCCATTTGGTAAAGTTTGACTACGGAGGGGAAAGTACAGAACTCAAGTAACATAGGCAGTAAAATAGAAAATGTAAATTATAACAGAAACCAACTTCATGACAACATAAGAAGCAAAAAAAAGAACATGCAACTTTTGGATCTCATTATGTCTTATGTAAGAGCAACATTCATAGCCGGGAACTCAGAGACATAAAATCTTCTAGGGCTATGTTTATTGGTATAAAAGTCATCCAATTCCAGCAGCTATACGCTTCCGTAAGCATGAAGTGAGCACTGTCAACCTGGCCATCTTCGAAGGAATGTTTGCAATCCGGACATGCTGGCTTCTAATAAAGTGTTCAGCGGTTCGTCTTACAGCTTCTGCCCTGGCATGTAAGCCCCTTGCTGCTCCCGGCAGGACGCTCTCTATCCCTCTATCACCCAAATCATGTGGATAAGTTACAGGAGAGTCAGCCGCGCCTAAGCCCCAGCTGCGAGATGTGGCGACAATTGCTGGGGGATTTGTACTCTGTGGAGTTGCTTGTGTATGCGAGAGAGCGTCCAAGGGGTCTAGCGCCATATATACAGCTGCTTTATCGCTATGTACAGGCCCTGCCGCGATCGGCCGCCTCACAACAGGGTCCAGTGGAGTCACAAGACTCCCAGAGATCTTGCACCCATTTTGATCCGGCTGAACATGGCTGGCTACCCGTAGGTGAGCGTCTGTCATCTGCTCCATGTGTATTTTGTGTTCAGGCAGAATCCGGGAGTCAGACACCTCTGCAGGGTATATGTGCTGGAGATCCTCCTCTCTCTCTTCCGGTAGAAGCCCTGAGGAATAAATGGAGTAACACTCCCCATAATGAAGTATATGAGATGCTTCATTCCGTGTGGAGCATATATGTTGGCTTAGTTTATGAAAGTGAGAGTCCGTAGCAGAACCAAATGCAGCTAGTGCCGCCATGATGTCTATCTCCATCTTCGTCTGGCTTGACGTGTGTGGCTTAGTTGGAAGTTTCACCTGCACCTCCTATTAGGCGATAGTTGCTTGATTGTAGAATTACCGGAGAGGAGCCTAGATAAAATTGTGGATTAGACACTTCATCTAGATGAATCTTGTGCTCCTAATGTCAAGTAGAGAGGGTGCCTTGGGGATATGATGGTCCGCATTCTCCGGTGGGACATAACACAAGGCCTCAGAGGTCCGGTTTGAGGCTCAAAATCATACTTTCACACAACTAGAAAGAGCTTTTAGTTGAGCTGTCAGGAAGTGTGCGGATCCTGTAATTTTGCATAGATGGTGAAGCAGATACTACTAGAAAGGCTGCAGTTTAAGCAGAATTATGCAGGAGAGCCTGTGATATGCTTCTGATCGCCATCTTGGCCTAGCCCCGCCCCCCCTAAATCACTCTTAACTAACATGTCCTTCAAATTCCTCACCTTCACCCTAATGAACCTTGCATGATTAAGGGTGTGTGAGCCCGAAATGTCGTATTTTTTTTCTGTCTGTATGCTTCAATACATTTTTGCATATACAGTGCTGTGGACCTGTACTTTTTTGCTATATTTATATGGGGATAAAACCTTCTTCTTTTGGCTTTAGAGTCAAACACTAATGTTTACAATCTTGTTTGATAAAATTTTAATAAAAATATGCATTTCCGCACCTTTTTTGCAGATTTATCACATGCCATGATATATGCTTAAAATAATGGCACAGTTTTATCTGCAGGGACTGCTGAAAATAACATTGTATAGTTTGTGTGTGCTTCTCACTGGAAAATGATTTCCAGTAGTGCATAAATGTGAGTTGCATCTAAAAGCTCCAAAACAGCTGGTGTGTGGAATAGCTTAGCAGCTAAGGAGTTAATATTAAATAGTAAAACCAGGAAAACGCATTTTATTTAAAAGAAAGGGCTAGAATCTCCTATTTGGTCCAGTCGCAGATGTTGTACACTGCTTCTTGAAATAATCAGCATCTATCAGCTACTGAAAAAGTGTTGTTTTTTTTTTGTGGGGTTTCGTATCAACTGAATTTGGAGCTGAGTTTTCTCCATTGATCACAATATTGTATCATTTGTTAAAAACCCGCTGCCACAAATGCATTTAAAAAAAAAAAAAAAGCTCCTGAAAAGGACATTTCGATTGTTAACTGCTTTTTTTTATAAATAAAAACTGGGAGGTCTCCCGAAACTGACAGATACAATAGCCTATTCACACCTCTTAGGGTTACAGCAAAGCTCTATTCATGTAACCCCTTTGTTCACATGGCAAGGAAAATGCTCATGTATATGTGTTATGTTTACCTGTTGTCATCAGTATCCGTATAAATGCCATATATAGTCCCTATAGTCACTTCAGGACAAAAACATCTGGCGTGATTTTATATTTCATATTTCATATTTGATGGTATTTATCACTCACACTCACGTGATTGTCGCCAACAGGAAGGGTGTTATTAAAATTGTGTTTTTACAGGAGCTCTCATAATCATGGCTTTCAGAGTTAACTATTGCAATCTGTTTCCACACCACTGCTAACCCATCAAATTGAATCTTTTAGGTTATGTGGTTATGTGGAGGGCCAGACTGATCACTGTTTGTCAATTGCTATATGGGTGTTTGACAACTTTCACAAGATTCTTTTAAACTATGTTTATTTGTCTTGTTTGTTAAAGGTTCGTCTCCAATCTTGACATGAACTGTAAACAAGATGGCGACTGGGAGTTTTTATGCAAAACACTTCTAAATAGCTATATTTTTTTTTATTTAACAGGATTTTCACTTCTGCCCTGGTGTTTAGTAGCTTTATAAAGAACCTTTAATGAGATTGCACATTTGTGAAAGTTTTTTTTTATAGGGGACAAAGCCTTCATCGATGCTAAGTCCCAATGCTTTAAAAAAAGTGCATATATTATTGAACCTATAACCGCAAGTTCAATAATATATGCACTGAACAAGAGGCTGAAAACCTTTGAGCAAGGGAAAACTCTTTTACAAGTGCGAGAATCGGCCAAAATTGCATTATTGTGATCACCCTGAATGTAAAAATAGCCATTTGGGCCAAAAAACAACAGAAAACGCTACTCCTGATAGATTGTAATTGAGGAAAATAAGTTTAATAATTATTAGCGTTAGATAAATAAATGAATATGGCAACTAACAGTAAACAGACACTGAAGATATAATCTGTTTCTTATAAATAAAATATGCATTTTCAAACTAAAAATGTTATGATATTTATTTATTTTTTTTACACCTAAAAATGTTTCAAATCAAAGCACAAATTATTTTTAAGCGTCCTTGGAATTTTAATACACATTTTTTTCTCACTTTGATCTCTAGAATCCGGTCTGGTTTACATTTTATATAATGAGATTTTCTTCGCTTTGTTCTCTTAGCTGTAACCAAACTAGATAAAGAAAACATCAATTTATATCTAAAAACCTTATTTATAATTAGTTCCTCATCTCACAGTATGTCTATATATACTAGTGTACAAATATTTATATATATAAAAATCACATCAATTTATATCTAAAAATGTATTAATAATTAGTTCTTCATCTCGCAGTATGTCTGTATATAATAGTGTACAAATATTTATATATATAAAATACACCAATTTATATCTAAAAAACTTAATTATAATTAGTTTCTCATCTAACAGTATGTCTATATATACACTAGTGTACAAATATTTATATATATAAAAAATACATCAATTTATATCTAAAAACCTTATTTATAATTAGTTCCTCATTTCACAGTATGCCTATATACAGTATACTAGTGTACAAATATTTATATATATAAAAAATAAATAGAATAATTAAATAACCCCCCCCCCAAAAAAAAAAAAAAACTAAGATAAAGTTTTACCTCCAAGAAATTACAGCATCATTTTAGTGATGCACAGAAACAGGATCAGCGAAAATATTTAATGAGCATTTTTCATTTTAGTAATCTAGTTAACATGTAGCATTGAGCAACAGCATTTAAAGATGTAATTACAAACATTTATATAAGCTTTTGATGGCAAAACCCGAAGGCCCATATTGCAATACTAAAAAGATATTACATTTAAAATGTAACTCTCCATAAAGTTAAAGGGACATTGTACACTAGATTGTTCTTTGCATAAATGTTTTGCAGATGATCCATTTATATAGCTTATACAGGGTTTTTTTTTTCTTTAAAAAAAGGATAGTTTTACTTATTTTTAACTAACATTGCACTGATTTTCAGACTCCTAACCAAGCCCCAGAGTTTTAGAAGTATACTGATGTATACCTACTCCAGCTTGCTCCTGTTTGTGTAAAGAGTCTTTTATATGCAGGGGATGGGTTTTCTGCTTTTTTTTTGCTATAGAACTACTTTCAGTGGGTGTTCCAGCTAACCTATTCAACAAAGCTAAACTGGAAGCTTCTAAGTATGTTTTATACTGGATTTTTAGATCATTATCTGAGCATATTCTTCTTTATAGTAGTGTCTATTACATGCAGTTAAATGAAAACTGGTGTATACTGTCCCTTTAATGATTGCAATTGATAATTTGTATTGTGTTATTTTTGGTTACAATCGGCTAGATTTAGAGTTTGGCGGCCAAAGGGGTGCGTTAGCTACGCATGCTTTTTTTCTCCCGCACCTTTTAAATACCGCTGGTATTTAGAGTTCACAGAATGGCTGGGTTTTCAGTGCGTTAGGCTCCAAAAAGGGAGCGTAGAGCATAATTTAACGTCACTGCAACTCTAGATACCAGCGGTGCTTACGGACGCGGCCAGCTTCAAAAACGTGCTCGTGCACGATATCCCCATAGAAAACAATGGGGCAGTTTGAGCTGAAAAAAAACCTAACACCTGCAAAAAAGCATCGTTCAGCTCTTAACGCAGCCCCATTGTTTTCTATGGGGAAACACTTCCTACGTCTGCACCTAACACTCTAACATGTACCCCGAGTCTAAACACCCCTAACCTTACACTTATTAAACCCCTAATCTGCCACCCCCGCTATCGCTGCATATTATTATTAACCCCTAATCTGCCGCTCCGTATACCGCCGCTACCTACATTATCCCTATGTACCCCTAATCTGCTGCCCCTAACACCGCCGACCCCTATATTATATTTATTAACCCCTAATCTGCCCCCCACAATGTCGCCGCCAGCTACCTACAATAATTAACCCCTAATCTGCCGATCGGAGCTCACCGCTACTATAATAAATGTATTAACCCCTAAAGCTAAGTCTAACCCGATCAGCCAATAGAATGCGAGCTCAATCTGATTGGCTGATTGGATCAGCCAATCAGATTGAACTTGATTCTGATTGGCTGATTCCATCAGCCAATCAGAATTTTCCTACCTTAATTCCGATTGGCTGATAGAATCCTATCAGCCAATCGGAATTCGAGGGACGCCATCTTGGATGACGTCCCTTAAAGGAACGTCATTCGTCGGGAAGTCGTCGGAAGAAGAAGATGGGTCCGCGGTGGAGGTCTTCAAGATGGAGTCGGTCGCCATCGGATGAAGATAGAAGATGCTGCTTGGATCAAGATGGTTGCCGGTCAAGATCGCCTCTTCTTCCCGGATAGGATGAAGACTTCGGAGCCTCTTCTGGACCTCTTCAGCCGCCGGATTATGGATCGCCAGCCCCCGCTTGGGCTTGGATGAAGATTTCAGAGCCTGGAACGATCAGTGATACCTGGCATGGCGAAGACAAGGTAGGAAGATCTTCAGGGGATTAGTGTTAGGTTTATTTAAGGAGGGTTTGGGTTAGATTAGGGGTATGTGGGTGGTGGGTTTTAATGTTGGGGGGGTATTGTATGTTTTTTTTTACAGGCAAAAGAGCTGAATTCTTTGGGGCATGCCCCACAAAGGGCCCTTTTAAGGGCTGGTAAGGTAAAAGAGCTTTGAACTTTTTTAATTTAGAATAGGGTAGGACATTTTTTTATTTTGGGAGGCTTTGCTATTTTATTAGGGGGCTTAGAGTAGGTGTAATTAGTTTAAAATTGTTGTAATATTTTTCTTATGTTTGTAAATATTTTTTTATTTTTTTGTAACTTAGTTCTTTTTTATTTTTTGTACTTTAGTTAGTTTATTTAAATGTATTTATTTGTAGGTATTGTATTTAATTAATTTATTGATAGTGTAGTGTTAGGTTTAATTGTAGGTAATTGGAGGTATTTTATTTAATTAATTTATTGATAGTGTAGTGTTAGGTTTAATTGTAACTTAGGTTAGGATTTATTTTACAGGTAATTTTGTAATCATTTTAACTAGGTAACTATTAAATAGTTATTAACTATTTAATAGCTATTGTACCTGGTTAAAATAATTACAAAGTTACCTGTAAAGTAAATATAAATCCTAAAATAGCTACAATATAATTATTATTTATATTGTAGCTATATTAGGATTTATTTTACAGATAAGTATTTAGCTTTAAATAGGAATAATTTATTTAATAATAGTTAATTTATTTTGTTAGATTTAAATAATATTTAACTTAGGGGGTGTTAGTGTTAGGGTTAGACTTAGCTTTAGGGGTTAAAAAATTTATTAGAATAGCGGTGAGCTCCGGTCGGCAGATTAGGGGTTAATGTTTGAAGTTAGGTGTCGGCGATGTTAGAGAGGGCAGATTAGGGGTTAATACTATTTATTATAGGGTTATTGAGGCGGGAGTGAGGCGGATTAGGGGTTAATAACTTTATTATAATAGCGGCGCGGTCCGGTCGGCAGATTAGGGGTTAATAAGTGTAGGCAGGTGGAGGCGACGTTGAGGGGGGCAGATTAGGGGTTAATAAATATAATATAGGGGTCGGCGGTGTTAGGGGCAGCAGATTAGGGGTACATAAGTATAACGTACCTTGCGGCGGCGTGCGGACGGCAGATTAGGGGTTAAAAAATTTTAATATAGTGGCGGCGATGTGGGGGGACCTCGGTTTAGGGGTACATAGGTAGTTTATGGGTGTTAGTGTACTTTAGAGCAGTGATTTTTAACCTTTTTTTTGCCGTGGCACACTTTTTTACATTAAAAAATCATGTGGCACACCATCATCCCAAAATTTAAAAAAAATCACACATTGTAGCCTAATACAGCATATATATATATACACATACACACAAACACACACATACTGTATGTATTGTGCTGTTATGCCATGCCTCCTACAAACTACCCCTGCACTGGGAGTAAAAAACAAGCAAAGTTTAAAAAATATGTCACACTGTTGTCAGTCTGCCGTGGCACACCTGAGGATCTCTCACGGCACACTAGTGTGCCACGGCACACTGGTTGAAAAACACTGCTTTAGAGCACAGTAGTTAAGAGCTTTATAAACCGGCGTTAGCCCAGAAAGCTCTTAACTACTGTTTTTTTTCTGCGGCTGGAGTTTTGTCGTTAGATTTCTAACGCTCACTTCAGCCACGACTCTAAATACCGGCGTTAGAAAGATCCCATTGAAAAGATAGGATACGCAATTGACGTAAGGGGATCTGCGGTATGGAAAAGTCGCGGCTGGAAAGTGAGCGTTAGACCCTTTAATGACTGACTCTAAATACCAGAGGGCGGTAAAAACCAGCGTTAGGAGCCTCTAACGCTGGTTTTGACGGCTACCGCCCAACTCTAAATCTAGGCCAATGTGACTAATGCATTTTTAAGGTTCCTTATACTTATATATCATGCCCTATACGCTCATTGGGAAATAGTAGTTGTGCGCTCATTGAATTATTATTACAAGGTCTTGGCTTAATGTTGTGCTTGTGAACAATTTGAAATACCACTTCTATATTTGAAAGTGTATCAGAATAATTAGTTTAATTTTGATTTTGTTGTCCCTTTATGGCTTAACATTTTTGAAAAAAGGGTTATAAAAATTCAGGGAAGGGTTAAAGGGACACTGAACCCAAATTTTTTCTTTCGTGATTCAGATAGAGCAGCAATTTTAAGCAACTTTCTAAATTACTCCTATTATCAAATTTTCTTCATTCTCTTGGTATCTTTATTTGAAAAGCAAGAATGAAAGTTTAGATGCCGGCCCATTTTTGGTAAACAACCTGGGTTGTTCTTGCTGATTGGTGGATAAATTCACCCACCAATAAACAAGTGCTATCCAGAGTCCTGAACCAAAAATTGGCTGGCTCCTTAGCTTAGATGCCTTCGTTTTCAAATAAAGATAGCAAGAAAATGAAGAAAAAATTGATAATAGGAGTAAATTAGAAAGTTGCTTAAAATTGCTTCTTTATCTGAATCACGAAAGATAAAATTTGGGTTCAGTGTCCCTTTAAAGCAATTAAGTACAAGGAGAATGCTTCAGATGGTTTGCTTAGTTAGAGGCAGCGAAGAAGGGCTGGTAATTCTGCTGGTAATCAACCAATAGAGAAACCATGCCTAATAAAGCTTCTGCTGCAGGAGTGTGTGACAAACTAATTTATATAAATATTGTGGTGACTTGCAGTCCTATCTAGTGGTAGACACAGGACACAGTGTGAGTGAAGACCTCTACCAGCCCCCCAGTGACCAGTACAGCAGCTAATTTATAATGTCTACTTAACCCTACTTTGGTAAGATAATAGAAGCAAGTCATCTGATGTTCAGGATATTTTTGATGCATTAAAGCTTCTAGATCATTACTTTTAGGTATTTGAACAAGAGCTCTGCAGGATCTTTTCACTAGGTGAGTCTAGGATAGCGAAAAGCATCTGCGTTTCTTGTGGCTTCAAAGGCAGCATGACAAGTTGAGGGAACACGAGCAGTAACAGGGCGGTGAAGATTGCAAAGGAGTAATTGAGGATTAATTCACTTTCACTTGTGTGCGTTAATGTAACTGTTCTTTTCAGTGGGTTTCCTAAAATTAGATACAGCTATTGTTGGAATCATTGACATATAAATTAAAATCCAAGAATTCAATATACTCCTATAAATACTTCCCACCACATTTTAAATTGAACATATATTAAATTATAAACTAAAAAAATAATAATCAGAAAACATACAATTTAAAATTTGTTGGGAAGTATTTATAGGAGTATATTGCATTCTTGGATTTGAATTTTATATGTTGATGGTCAAAAAAGCTGTATCTAATTTTAGGAAACCCACTGAAAAGAATGCACACAGGCGAAAGTGGAATAATAATATACTGTGTGCACAGTACCTTAGAATGAGGAGAAACTGTACTTGTATACAATCTTGAAACTAAATTTACAGAAAATGGATACAATAGTAATTTATTACAGGAAGCATAGGATAGGGCTCTTGCATACAATAGAGAACTATTACAGAGACTTTCTAATAGCAATGTCACAGTTAATAATAATTTAAAAGCTCAAGATATCCAGTCTGTTAGATTTATAACTACATATATTGAAGGGGCTTCTTTAGTCTTAAAGTGTTAAAGAAACATTGGACTATTTTGAAGTTAGACCCTGTATTAGGACCGACTATAGGAGAAGTCCCCAAGTTATTTTTAGAAGGGGAAGAAATGAAAGAATCTCGTAGCAAGCTAACCCTTCAAATAAGGAGGGTTTAAATTGGTTAGGTACAATAAAAGGTAAATTGTGTGCAATATATGTAGTCATGTAGATAAATCTAAGTAATTCTTCAATTATGATAAATCTCAAGAATGTAACATTAACATCAAGGGTGTGTATTTATTAACATGTACGTGTAGCCTAATTTATGTGGGTCGTACCAAAAGAAAGTTAAGAACAAGCGTTAATGAACATTTATATACAATAAAGAACAAATCCCTTAAACACAATATGCCTTGCCATTTTTTAGATTGTCATAACAGTAATCCCAGATCCTTAAAGGTCCAAGTGATAGATTGTGCACCCCCTACTGTTAGTAACAGACAGCAGAAAACATATCGGATCTTTTAAAGCCTTGGGGTCTAAATGCAGATCTTGATGCACATGCATAATATATATGATTTTTTTATTTGAACTTGTCTTTTGCACGTTGCTAATATGGTCCTAGCTTGAATTAATACAATGGCATGTGTAAAGTGTTTTACATTCTAGTATAATTTTAAACTTGTTACATTTTATATTTTTTGCTAATGTACCAGCATGAGCTTTTTTTGTGGTTTAAATAAACAAACCACACCAGGGGTCATATGGACACTCCTATTTATAAAATCGGGATAGCTGAGTCTCTATCCAATTCTCTTATGCTCTTGAAAAAGTCTGGCGAGGATCTGGACAAAAACGTGTAGAGGTACAGGTAAGAGGGTGTCCTCACTCAGTACCTGTAGCGGGAAACACAAGGAGTCACCGCATCTACTTAAACACTGAACTACAGAGCCTTATCAGATAGATACTCTAGTGTGATTTTTCGACAATCATTGTACTCAGGCGGTTGTTTGTGCTAAAGTGTACATGGACGCTCAAGCTTCTATTTTCAAGAGCAAGTGCACGTTATTTGGTGGAGAATATTTTTAGCATCATTCACTTTATATGGGACTTCGATTGGTTTGATATCCAGTGAGTCTGCTGGTCTATTAATATATGTGGTGTTAGCTCTGTTATATATTCTGTGGTAACATAAAATACAAAGCACAAAATGTAAGTGTAGCAAAGCTGTCATATCATGCAGTGCTATATTGCATTGAGCTTGTCTCTCCTTCACGTACAGAAATGCAGGGAACAACCCTTAGACAATTATAGCAACATGTGCATGTCTAGAATCTTGTGAGAGATCTCGCAGTGCTGGACAATTCCGACCCTTTCTTTTAGCATTCAGTGAGTTCAGCCCCTGTGTAGTCTGCACTACTATTTCTCTCCAAGCAGGAGAATCTTTTATCATCAGGCCCTCAGTATTGGGCTTTGGTATACAGATAGAGATAATATAAATAAGCATATGTGTGTATAGAAAGTAATAAAATAAGGAGATCTGATTTCCTGCAAGGTAATCTCTTTTACCATGGATCTGTAATTTGAGAGCAAAATTGCATGAGTATTGGGCATTCACATCTATTATTATTATTCATTCCGCTTGTATTTATTTACTTGACTTGACCTGGAAACTTGCACAAAATGTTGAATTATTCACACTAAAACATTTTTGCAATGTAATTTCACTAATTATTTTGCCTGCCTTCCTGTAATTAGAATCAAACTCTGAAAATTGCATTCTATTCCATTGCTGTAGGAGTGGCTGAAGTGCATTCAGTGGAACTCAGAACCCTGAATCTTTTACATGCTGCACAGAGATTATTTGATATGTACAAACGCCCATTTAAATCTTTCCTTTTAAAGGTTTATGTTGTATGTAGATTGTTTGCAATGCAGTGGTTCATTTCTGATGTATGTATAAAATGGCTTTAAACAGACATAAAACAGTCTCATTATTGTAATAAAAAAGCACTAAGCAGTGGGTTATATTTGCAATGTGTATTAATCATCATTTGGAGAAAAAAAAAGGATTTTACCATTTCTTTCTTTTTTTCTTTTTAAAGGGACTATTTAGTCAAAAATAAACTTTCATGATTCAGATAGGGCATACAATTTTAAACAACTTTCCAATTTACTTTTATCACCAATTTTACATTGTTCTCTTGGTATTCTTAGTTGAAAGCTAAACCTAGGAGGTTCATATGCTAATTTCTTATCTGAATGCATTTTGATAGTTTTCCCCACTAGAGGGTGTTAAGTCATGTGTGTCATATAGATAACTCTGTGCTCACACATGTGGAGTTACCTAGGAACTAGCACTGATTGGCTAAAGTGCAAGTCTGTCAAAAGAACTGAAATAAGGGGGCAGTTTGCAGAGGCTTAGATAAAAGGTAATCACAGAGGTAAAAACGTGTATTAATATAACTGTGTTGGTTATGCAAAACTGGGGAATGGGTAATAAAGGGATTATCTATCTTTTAAAACAATAAAATTGTGGTGTAGACTGCCCCTTTAAATGTCTTTTGTGCAGGGTCTATTACTTCCTCTCACAGCCTCACAATGGGCTGTGTTCCCTACAGGAAGACAAAGCAGGTGTTTTCCCTTTCAAGTGGTTGCTAGGAGACATGTGCACTAGATCTAGTCAGTTTATTGCCCATGCTTAGCAGAGAACTTGTGCTACAAAAATCATTGTGAGAGGACAAAAAATAGCAGAAAACTACTTGTGTACAAATACCACCTATTCCAAAGATAAATTAAAGTTTGTATTACTTCTGAAAATGACTGTCCATTTTTAATATTCTTGCTACCATTATTATTTGCAGTAGTAGTCCAATTGCCAAACTACTTATGTCTAAATACAACCTCTTCATAAAGGTAGTATGTTCTACTACTCTAAATATTTGAACGTCCCTTTAAAAAAAAAAAAGATTCTTTAATAACAGAGATTTTTGGTAGGTAAGTTTGATGAATCGGAACGTTATCTGCTGCATTTTCATCCGGTTGAAGGACTCATACTGACAGGAATGGGAATTGCTACAGAATTGCAGTTTTCTCATCTGTTCTATTTACAAAAGTAGAATTGAAATAGAATCGTATACCCGATACAAGTGAAGAATGACAAAGGAGGATATAGAAGTGGTACCTATAACGTTTATTAGACTTAGTATAAACAGCTGTTTCACTTCTGTGCTCGGCTCCCTAGATAATCAGTGCACCGCCAGCCTATTGGTTTGTTTTATTTTAAAGATCCTATGCTGAAGCAGTGGAAGCTATCAAAATAAATAACTATTGAACTTGAAAAAGTTAGAAATAAGAGAAAGGAAAAAAAAGAAATCAGCTTATAAAATATTTGCAAATAGTTACATCTAAATGTAAAACAAACAACAATCTAAGTCCCCATATTTATGTCAAACTTCATGAGCCTCAAACAGCTTGCAGATCATATTATACTGGATGCATAAGGGATGGGGCTGAACGTCACCTCCAAGTGATTTTTATTTGCCATTTAGTGAGCTTTAGATCAGCTAAAAATAATTCCAAATATTTAATAACTTTAAAGGGACAGTCTAATACAAATAAATAAATGCTATAATGTGTTATAATGTAGTTTTATGTAGCTTTTGTACTACTGACCCTATTTAACCCTACTGAGGTGCAAAAACACCCCACTTTATATGACTGACCCTATTTAACCCTACGGAGGTGCAAAAACACCCCACTTTATATGACTGACCCTATATAACCCTATGGAGGTGCAAAAACACCCCACTTTATATGACTGACTCTATATAACCCTACGGAGGTGCAAAAACACCCCACTTTATATGACTGACCCTATTTAACCCTACGGAGGTGCAAAAACACCCCACTTTATATGACTGACCCTATTTAACCCTATGGAGGTGCAAAAACACCACACTTTGGGCTAGATTACAAGTGGAGCTCTAATTTTTCCTGCACCCATAAACGTGTAAACTCGCTTGCGGTAGCAATTAACGCTTTTAAAATTAACCAGAGATCAGGCCTCTGGTTAATTTTCAAAATAAGCCCCAATTGCCCCCCAAAATAATAATAAAAAAAAACTTTGAAAGCAGTTATGATGGGTTAAAGTTGGCGGGTGCGGTCTATGAGAACTGTGTGTTCCCTGTAAGTATATATGTATATGCTTATGTACATTTATATTTATGTGTTAATATGTGTTTATACACATATTAAAACATAAATATATATGTATATATTCATATATATTTACAATCTGCTGTCTATCGCTGCCCAACTTACGCTTGTTCTCATGCCATGTCTAATGAATCCAGCTCTTATGAGTGCAAAACTTACGTGAAATTCGCGTACACTGGTATTACTAAGTGGAGAGCAAATACCACTTTCGCAGAAGCGATATTTTGCACTCCACTATGGAGGTGCAAAAACACTCCACTTTATATGACTGACTCTAGTTAACCCTGCAGAGGTGCAAGCACACCCCACTTTATATGACTGAGTCTAGATAACCCTGCAGAGGTGCAAGCACACCCCACTTTATATGACTGACTCTAGTTAACCCTGCAGAGGTGCAAGCACACCCCACTTTATATGACTGACTCTAGTTAACCCTGCAGAGGTGCAAGCACACCCCACTTTATATAACTGACTCTAGTTAACCATGCAGAGGTGCAAGCACACCCCACTTTATATGGCTGACTCTAGTTAACCCTGCAGAGGTGCAAGCACACCCCACTTTATATGACTGACTCTAGTTAACCCTGCAGAGGTGCAAGCACACCCCACTTTATATAACTGACTCTAGTTAACCCTGCAGAGGTGCAAGCACACCCCACTTTATATGACTGACTCTAGTTAACCCTGCAGAGGTGCAAGCACACCCCACTTTATATGACTGACTCTAGTTAACCCTGCAGAGGTGCAAGCACACCCCACTTTATATGACTGACTCTAGTTAACCCTGCAGAGGTGCAAGCACACCCCACTTTATATGACTGACTCTAGTTAACCCTGCAGAGGTGCAAGCACACCCCACTTTATATGACTGACTCTAGTTAACCCTGCAGAGGTGCAAGCACACCCCACTTTATATGACTGACTCTAGTTAACCCTGCAGAGGTGCAAGCACACCCCACTTTATATAACTGACTCTAGTTAACCATGCAGAGGTGCAAGCACACCCCACTTTATATGGCTGACTCTAGTTAACCCTGCAGAGGTGCAAGCACACCCCACTTTATATGACTGACTCTAGTTAACCCTGCAGAGGTGCAAGCACACCCCACTTTATATAACTGACTCTAGTTAACCCTGCAGAGGTGCAAGCACACCCCACTTTATATGGCTGACTCTAGTTAACCCTGCAGAGGTGCAAGCACACCCCACTTTATATGGCTGACTCTAGTTAACCCTGCAGAGGTGCAAGCACACCCCACTTTATATGGCTGACTCTAGTTAACCCTGCAGAGGTGCAAGCACACCCCACTTTATATGGCTGTACCCTTTTTAGGTTGAGGAGGAGGGATAAAATGTACCCTTCTTTGTGCCATGCCCTTGGATGCCTCAGCTACATCTGAACTACCTAGTCAAGCCCCTCTGAACCATTACTCTGCTCAAAGAATAACCACAAATCTGCCCATATGCCCCCGGACTCAGGGTAAGCATTTGCCACCACAAAACTTATTTTGTGGAAACACCAAAGCTTGGGAGGCACAAGCCTTGCAGCTACTGAGCAAGGTGCAGCCAGAGAGCCAATCAGAACCATCAGTCACGTGTTGCATGACGCTGCCAGTCACTTTCTGCTCTAGGGCTGCAAGGCTTGTGCTTTGTCTATATGATAACCCTTTTGCTGGGGCTAAACACATAATAAGTTTGAATTACTAATACAAAATATTGTGTCCCTTTAAAGCGTCAGGAAACCCTCATTTTTTTTTCATGATTGAAAAAGTGCATGCAAATTTAAACAACACTCAATTTCTATTTTCAAATTTGCTTAATTCTCTTAGTATCTTTTTTGAAGGAGCAGTAATAAACTACTGGGAGCTAGCTGACTGCATAGGGAGAGCCAATGACAAGAGACTTATATGCCTCTGCTCCTATCAATCAGCAGTTAGCTCCCAGTAGTGCATTGATTCTCCTCAGCCTACCTAGGTTTGCTTTTCATCAAAGGACACCAAGAGAATTAAGCAAATTAGAAGTCAACTGGGGGGGAGTCAGCTGTATTTTTAATCTAAGTTGTGAAATAGTGCAGGTCTCGCTAACCACCCTATTTCCAATTGCCCCAGGCAATGAGTCATGTAGTAATAGTACTAGACCTGTGCTATTACAGGGCACAACTGGGTTTTCTCACTCTCTTTTTATCTCTCTTTCTCTCTCTTTCTCTCTCTCTCTCTCTCCCTCTTGCTCTCTCTCTCTTTCTCTCTCTCTCACACACACTCTTTCTCTCTCTCTCTCTCTCTCTCTCTCTCTCTCTCTCTCTCTCTCTCTCTCTCTCTCTCACACACACACTCTTTCTCTCTCTCCCTCTCTTTCTCTCTCTCCATCCATTTTGCTCTCTCTCCCTCTTGCACTCTCTCTTTCTTTCTCTCTCATCCATTTTGCTCTCTCTTTCTCTCTCTCTCTTTCTCTCTCTCCCCCCTCCAATTTGCTCTTTCTCCCCTTGCTCTCTTTCTCTCTCTCTTGCTCTCTTTCTTTATTTCTTTCTTTCTCTCTATCTCTCTCCATCCATTTTGCACTATCTCCCTCTTGTTCTCTCTTTCTCTCTCTTTATCTCTCTCCCCCTCTCTCCATCCATGTTGCTCTCTCTTTCTCTCTCTTTCTTTCTCTCTATTTCTCATTTCTCTCTATTTCTCCCTCTCTCTCCCTCTTTCTCTCTC
>NC_069505.1:255966885-256006885 GCF_027579735.1 Bombina bombina
TGGGTCATATTATTGGTGTATTAGAAAGTTCTGTCATTGTTACAAGATACTAGAGATTGAAAACTTCTGTAATCACTTATAATTTTCTAATGTTCAAATATAATAATCAATATTAATTAAAAGAAGTTACACCTTGTAATAGGAAGTTTTATTAATATATTATTATACTTTCTTTATTAGGCGCCAACATATTCTGCAGCGCTGTCCATGGGTTCAATTGATATAAATAAAACAATGATACAAAACCTGTAAGAGTCAAGACAAAATTTGACAAACAAATACAGGAGGAATTGAGGGTCCAATTCTGGTGGGAATTTACAATCTAGAAGGGTAATATGGTGAGAAACAGGAGGTGAGGATTGCAAGGGTGAGAATAAGTTTAATACAGAGTTAGATGAGGGCAATTGTTATATAAGTGGATTATTTCAGGACACTACACATTCCATGAGTGATACACCCTTGCCTAACTGCAGAATATGTAGTTGGCTCTTATATTTTATTTTTTGTTCATGTTAGATGAAATACTGGTCCCGCGTTCTGTTTATTTGATTGAATGGCTGTATATATTTTTCAGTTTAAATCATTTCAAATCCTCAGACTGAACATCCGTCACAATTTCAGGTTTTGAAGAAAGTTGCAGAAATTCTATATTTGTTTTTGCATTACAAGACTAAAAGCATTTGTGAAATGGAACTTTAAATGGAACCGTTAGAATAAACTAACAATATGTGAAGTGAAATGTTTCTTGGCACTAACTGAATTAATTATACAGAGGCACAGTTTGCTTTTAATGTAGGGTGACCATATTGCCGCTTTAAAAAGGGACACATGAAAAATACATATGTCAGGGCTGTTTTCTAGGCTGTTTAAAAGAAATGTGTTGTATAAGAACCCTAACATATGTATTTTTCATATGTGTCCCTTTTTAAAGCTGCAATATGGTCACCCTATTTTAATGTGCTTATACACTAAGGGCCAGATTACAAGTGGAGTGGTTTTCAACACTCCCGCTCGAGCGTTAACTCCACTAGAAGTAAGCTTTTTGCACATGTCGGGTTGTGCTCGTATTACAAGTTGAAAGTAAAAGTATTTGCTTGTGTGCAAAAAGATGATCACGATCTGTGTCACTACTAAAAAAATATTTACTTTTGCTAGGTAAATTAAAAAAAAATCCAAGGCTCTATTTTTGTATCAAATGGTGTTAGTTGGGAATTAAATAAATAGATTGTAAATCTTTTTATGCAGTGGGGGTGTAAGAAATAGATTTTTATTTAAATTGTAGTTGTAATATAAAAACAAGATTTTTTTGCTAAACATGCAGTGGGAGTATACAGCAATGAATCACAATTTAAGCTGATACATTCCAGATGCAAGAAATTTCAATGATATACAAAATATATTTTTAACCATAGCCCTTTTTTTGGTCAGTGAAACATAACGAGTTTCTTATAACATTTAGATTAATTAGAAACTCAAATGTAACATAATTCTAATGGTTGCCATGGGAAGTGATCAACAAACAGGATGGCTGGATATTTTTTATTTATCATAAATGTTTTACTCATAATTGAATTCAGAATTTTAATACCATTAGGCATCTCTGCATATTAAGTACAATATTTTTAAATCCCTACACTACAGCAATGTGAGTCATTATCATTTGTGTACTGCTCTTCAATTAACCTTGAGCTATCAGAATTATACATGGATTATGAATTTAAATCCTACTGGGAATTGTCATTGAATAAAACGATACTGTATTTATATACTGTATTTTTAAGTACTAATATACAACTGTTGTACATAGACCTGAAACTGCTTTAGTGTGCAATTTAAAGGGACATGAAACCCATGTTTTTTTTCTTTCATGATCTAGAAAGATCATGCAATTTTAAACAACTTTCTAGTTTACTTCTATTATCTAATTTACTTCATTCTCTTGATATACTTTGCTGAAAAGCATATCTAGATAGGCTTAGTAGTTGCTGATTGGTTGCTGCACATAGATGCCTCGTGTTATCGGCTGTCCAATCAGCAAGGACAACCAAGGATGTTCACCAAAAATGGGCTGGAATCTAAACTTACATTCCTGCTTTTCAAATAAACATACCAAGAGAATGAAGAAAATTTGATAATAGGAGTAAATTAGAAAGTTGCTTAAAATTGCATGCTCTATCTGAATCATGAAAGAAAAATTTGGGGTTCAGTGTCCCTTTAAGCAAATTAGATAATAGAAGTAAATTGGAATGGTGTTTGAAATTGTATTCTCTACCTTAATCATGAGAGAAAATGCTTGTGTTTAGTGTCCCTTTAATGATAGACAATAGATGCTTCCTCTTCTTGTTGCTGCTGTAGAAAATCTTCAGACGTGATCATAATAAATGAAATGCTGTGTTGATGAAAGTAAATAAAAAACTATCGCCTAGATTACGAGTTCTGTGTTAGCCTTAAAAAGCAGCGTTAAGGGGTCCTAACGCTGCTTTTTAACGCCCGTTGGTATTACGAGTATGGCAGGTACAGGTGTACCGCTCACTTTTCTTCCGCAACTTTTGGCTACCGCAAATCCCCTTACGTCAATTGCGTATCCTATCTTTTTAATGGGATTTGGCTAACGCTGGTATTACAAGTCTTGGAGAAAGTGAGCGGTACAGCCTCTAATCTGCCGACCGGACATTGCCGCCACTATAATAAATGTATTAACCCCTAAACCGCCGCAATCCCGCCTTGCAAACACTATAATACATTTTATTAACCCATAATCTGCCCCCCAACGTCGCTGCCACCTACCTACAATTATTAACCCCTAATCTCCCACCCCAAACGTCACCGCTACTATAATAAAGTTATTAACCCCTAAACCTAAGTCTAACCCTAACCCTAACACCCCCCCTAAGTTAATCCTATTTAAAACTAAATACTTACCTATAAAATAAACCCTAATATAGCTACAATATAACTAATAGTTACATGGTAGCTATTTTAGGATTTATATTTATTTTACAGGCAACTTTGTATTTATTTTAACTATGTAGAATAGCTATTCAATAGTTAATAACTATTGAATAGCTACCTAGTTAAAATAATTAAAAAATTAACTGTAAAATAAAGCCTAACCTAAGTTACAAATACACCTAACACTACACTATCAATAAATTAATTAAATAAATGACCTACAATTATCTAAACTGAAATACAATTAAATAAACTAAACTATAGTACAAAAACAAACACTAAATTACAAAAAAATAAAAAAAATTACAAAAATTTTAATCTAATTACACCTAATCTAAGCCCCCTAATAAAATAAAAAATCACCCCAAAATAATAAAATTCCCTACCCTATACTAAATTACAAAAGTAATCAGCTCTTTTACCAGCCCTTAAAAGGGCTTTTTTGTGGGGCATTGCCCCAAAGTAATCAGCTCTTTTACCTGTAAAAAAAATACAAGACCACCCCAACTTTAAAACCCACCACCCACACACCCCTACTCTAAAACCCACCCGATCCCCCTTAAAAAACCTAACACTAACCCCCTGAAGATCACCCTACCTTGAGCCGTGTTCACCCAGCCGGGCCGAATTCTTCTTCATCCAATCTGGGCGATTTGGTCCTCCATCCGGCAGAAGTCTTCATCCATCCGTGGGTCAGAAGAGGTCCTCCATCCGGCAGAAGTCTTCATCCATCCGCGGCTCCATCTTCAAGACCTTCGAGGCGGAATATCCTTCTCGGCCAATGGACTAACGATGAATGAAGGTTCCTTTAAATGATATCATCCAAGTTGGCGTCCCTCGAATTCTGATTGGCTGATAGGATTCTATCAGCCAATCGGAATTAAGGTAGGAAAAATCCGATTGGTTGATTTTGCATTCTATTGGCTGATCCAATCAGCCAATCGGATTGAACTTCATTTTGATTGGCTGATTAAATCAACCAATCTGATTTTTCCTACCTTAATTCCGATTGGCTGATAGAAATCTTCAAGCTCATCCGTTCTGGTTAATGGCATTCCCACCGCATACTTTTCATTAAATAAAGGCTCCCGACAGGGTTATCCGTTATCCCCTTATCTTTTTAATTTGGCATTAGAACCACTTGTAATATTTATAAGGAAAGAGATTGAAGGGATTAAACTGGGACATAGGAAAATCACTACACTACTATATGCTGATGATTTACTTGTGTTGATAGCTAATACCGCTAGGTATATCCCATTATTAATACAAATCCTCCAAGATTTTAGTGCATTCTCAGGTTATAAAGTCAACACTCACAAATCAGAATTTTTTTGGCTATGTAAAGATAAAAAATCATATCAGCAACATCATTTTAAAGAAGCTAAATCTAACTTTGTTTACCTGGGGATTAAACTTTTCCAAAAACAGTAATGAATGGCATGAACTTAACTATTTACCAATTTTTACTAAAATTAAACAGGATCTAGACACCTGGTCGAAATTTTACCTAACACTGTCTGGCAAAACCAACCTAATTAAGATGGTGATCTTCCCTAAACTTCTTTATCTAATGCAAAATCTCCCAGTTATTATAAAGCAGAAAGATATAAAACTATTCAATCAGTTATTTACACAATTTTTTTTTTTTTTTTGGGGGGGGGGGGGGAGGAGGGCCATTGCTCTTAATAGACTTGTTCTGCCTAGACAATATGGGGGGTTGAGTCTCCCAGATATCGAGACCTATAACCTAGTATGCATTTCTAAAATTGCAATTGAATGGTTAACAGATGCAGAATACATTGTAGACCAGATTATGGAAGCAACCCTAGTCAGACCTTACTCTCTAAAAGCCTTACTACATTGTAATGTGAATAAATGCCCAACTAAAATTAAACAGTTACCAAGTATCTATAGCATAATTAGGGCCTGGCAGAAACTTCTAAAAAAAATCCATATTAATTATAAATTCTCAAAATATTTAACGATAATGGGCAACCCTAACTTTCCTTCAGCATTGGACTCTCGTATTTTTAATACCTGGGCTCAACAGGGGCTATTATATATAGATCAGCTAAGAGAAAAGGGCACTGGGGTGTGTAGATCATTGCAGGACCTAGCTACTGAATTTGAGATTTCAAAAAAGGACTTTTTTCCTTATTTCCAAGTTCGCCATTTCCTAAAGGAATTCCCATCTGATTCTTCAGATGAATGTGCATGGAATATCCTCCAGTTGCCTATTAAAGGGACATTCAATCAAAATTAAACTCTCACTATTCAGATAGAGCATGCCATTTTAAACAACTTTCCAATTTACTTCCATTAACTAAATGTGCATAGTCTTTTTATATTTAAACTTTTTGAGTCACCAGCTCCTACTGAGCATGTGCAAGAATAAGTGTGTATGCATTTGTGAATGGCTGATGGCTGTCACATGGTACGTGTATGCATTTGTGATTGGCTGATGGCTGTCACATGGTACAGGGGGAGTGGAAAAAGACATAACTTTTAAAATTGTCAGAAAAAAAAATCTACTACTCATTTGAAGTTCAGACTAAGTGCTATTACATTGTCTTGGTATCTTGCAATTGTTAATTATGTAAATCTACTGTGTTGACTGGTCCTTTAACCTTTTTAAATTAGGGAAATATAATGTAACCTCATTATACAAATCAATCATGACAGAATATGGGAGGGAAAATGTTGAGCATATTGCCAAAAATTGGCAGGTACCATCAGAAATTATACATAAAAGTTTTACACTTGCAGATGCAGCAACATTATCTACCTCATGGCGTGAGTCTCATACTAAGCTAATAAATAAAACATATATTACTCCTAGTAAGAAAGCAAAATGGGACAACTCTGAGGCCTTATGCCACAAATGTAAAGCTTTTAATGCTGACCTGAGACATTGTTTTTGGAGCTGCCCCAAAATTAGGAAATTCTGGTACAAGATTAACGAGTGGTTAAATAAAATTAACCATATACATTTTCAACTTAAGTCAGAACATGTATTGTTCTTCATAGATGGACATAAAATAGGTGCATATAAACATATATGTCAATTAAACTCAGCAATAATGGTCGGCAGACTATTGATTTTGAAATACTGGAAATCCAGTAAAGCCTCAACTTTATTAGAATTTATTCAAAAACTTAAAAATCAACTGATTATGGATCAAATGGATACATCAATAAACTCAGAAACACAAGTTTACTGTTTCTTGCTTAAATAGCGGAATGTAATTACTAGTTTTCCGAAGGAAATACAACTACAATTAATCTCACCCCTTCGGGGGTCAGTGTCAATGGAGCTTGCTATCACTAACAAGCAATTTCCAGATTGATAGAGGACAGGACTGACCGGTGTGCAATGGAGGGTGCGGGTAGCGCGGGGCTGGGGTGAGCGGGGAGGGGCGTGGGTGGAGGGGAGAGAGAGGGGAACTTTTGTGTTTTGTTTTTTTTCATGCCCAGGTTGAGGCATGCCATTTTCATTTGTTTTATAAAAAAAAAATGTTTTAATGAATAATCTGCAGCTGTGGAAGATTGTTAATAAGTAACCAGAATATGATTTATGTCTGAATTTTGTATTTTTGGTAATTTAGAAGTCTCTAAGGTTTTTCTCTATTTTTGCTTGAAAAAAAGACCAATAAAAAAAATTATAAAAAAAAAAAAAAAAAAAAAAAAGAACTTCAGCACCAGCAAAGGGGGTAAGTTGTGCAGTGATGGCAGCAAGTATAAATATATATATGTATATGCTGATATATATATATATATATATATACATATATATATATATATATATATATATATATATATATATATATATATATATATATATATATATATATATATATATATTTATGTTAATATGTGTATATACACATATTAACACATAAATACAGTATATATGTATATAAGCATATACATATATATTTACTGGGAACACACTGTTCCCCATAGACCACTTTTTAGTGCCGTTTTTTTCTAACATCCCACTCCCACCAACTTTAAAGAGACATGAAACCTCAAAAAAAAATATTTCATGATTCAGATAGAGAATACAATTTTAAACAACTTTCTTATTTACTTCTATTATCTAATTTGTTTCATTCTCTTGGTATCATTTGTTGAAGGAACAGCAATGCACTACTGGTGTCTAACTGAATACATGGGTGAGCCAATGACAATCAGTATATATATGCAGCAACCAATCAGCAGCTAGAACCTAGGTTCTTTGCTGCTCCTGAGCTTTCCTTGATAAACCTTTCAGCAAAGGATAACAAGAGAAGGAAGCAAATTAAATAATAGAAGTAAATTGGAAAGTTGTTTATAATTGTATTCTCTATCATAATCATGAAATACAATTTTGGGGTTTCATGTCCCTTTAACCCCAAAATACTGCCTAGTGCAGCTATTTTATCCAAAATTAAAGATGCTGCCATCTTTATTTTTTAATAAACTACACTAGACTGTATTTTGGGGGCAGAGATCTGATCACTGGTTAATTGTATAAGCGCTAATTGCTACCGCAAGCTAGATTACAAATGGGGTGTTAAATTTTGCGGGCAGGCAATTATAACCAGCCATTACAAGTAGCTGGTTATTGCTACCGCAAGCTCACTCCGATCTCTGGTTAATTTTTTAAAAGTGCCCCAAGGGCATTATAGTTTTGTTTTGTTTTTATTTATTTTTAAAAAAAACAAACATTTTTTTTTTAACTGCTCTAGGCAGTTTTTGGGGTCTAAAGTTGGTGGGAGTAGGGTGTTAGAAAAACAATAGCACTGAAAATAGCCTTTACATTGCTGTCGATGGGAACTGTGTTTTCCCAGTAAATATATCTGTATATGCATATTTACATATATAATTATGTGTTAATATGTGTATATACACATATAAACACATAAATGTATATGTACATCAGCATATATATATATATTTACAAATGCTTGAAGCGCTGCGCTATTTACCCCTTTCGCTGCGCTTAGTTTCTGATGTCGTCTTTGACAGCAAGAGAACAGGGCTCCCATTGGAGCCTATGGAAGCAAACTCTTGTGACCGCAATGCTTACCAGTAATGTGAACGCGAGCTCGCATTCACATTGCTATTAACTTGTAATACCAGTGCACATTATCCTTGGGATTACACAGTGGAGCGAAATATCGCTTTCTTTGAAGCGATATTTAGCGCTCCACTTGTAATCTGGCCCTAAATATGTTATAAGGGCCCATACCTTACGTCAATAGCATTGGGATATCTGCAGTCCAGTATAGGTAAGTGGAGCTGTCCTTAAGGATCATAAAATTAGAATAACCTCCTGTGTTGGGACCTTGTTACAGTAAGATTACAGGCTCAAAAGGCGTTATTTCTGCACAGAGATAACTATGATCTGAAGACACATATAGAGGATCTTTCTGAACTAGGCAGACTTATAACAAAATAAAAGAAGATGTTTTTTGAGCTATGATATTACATCAAACAGTTTGCCTATTAAATGCCTCCTATATCTTATAATAGGAGATTGGGACATTTGACTAGAATTGCATGTAACAATGAAAAAATGAGTTCCTGCCATATTAATCTATATCTCTTCTATATTATGTGCTAGTATGATTACTGTGAACTTATCAATGGTCAGACCTCATAGTAAAATATTTTCCACATGAGGAATAAAAAAATAAAATATATATATATATATATATATATATATATATATATACACCCCTTTGGACCCACAGAGCACTGCTAGTATCAAGTGAAAACTGACACTGATCTAATAAACAGCACTAGTCACAGGGAAGAGCTGGAGATAAACATGAAGAGTAAAATGAAGGATTGATGACTGGTAAGTTAAAAGGGGATGTAACAATGACTGTGAGGAGGTAAAGAAGATCCAATTAGCAAGTTGTGGATGCAGTTTGGAGCACTCTCTGTCACCTCAGAGGTAGTGTAGTTAAAACATTCCAGACTCACAGCTTGTGCAGTGATATATTTGCACAGGGTATACTGCTTACTCGCCCCAAATGCAGATGGACTGGTTCCCTGGTTAGGAACCTTGTCCATCCACAGCTTGTTGCACATTGGTGTACGTATATGCAGATTTTAGTCTACTCTAAGGACAACAATTTCTTATAATAATTCTTATTAACGTTTTCTTATAGTAAAACTGTATGAAAATAAAATTACCATAGCTTCCTCCGCTTTGCATGCTATTGTACAGTACATGCATATCTTTAAAATGATTCCTGTTTTCATATAGACCCTCACCTAGGGGCCTGGCAGTTTCACTCAGCTGAAAACAAATCAGAGCGCACAGCTGTCACACCCCAGGGCTGATTGGACAAACTCAAGTGGTTTATGAAATGGTGGGTGGGGGTGGGGGCACTTGTAAATTGTCTGTGCTGCTTGTTTGTAAAATAAAGCTGTAATATTTGCAATTATTTTTTTACTGGCACAATAGAATACTTGAGAGTTTATTAAGGGAAAGGCTAGCAAACATACATAATGTATCATTTATAATTGCAGGTTGTGTCTCTCTCAGTAACTATGGTTGTTCCATGCATTAATGACACTTTTTACATTTTTTAGATTATTCATTTTACTTTGTATCGGATTACATTATGGTATATATATATATATATATATATATATATATATATATATATATATATATATATATATATATATATATATATATACACATTTTGGATTTCACCTATTTATGGCATTAATTTATCAACTTCAAATGGTGATAAAAAAGCCTAGTTAGTTTGAATAGTGAGGAGTTGTTTTTCCTGAGACTTCACTTTATTCACTGTTAGTCCTCACCCCATAATGATGAGGCCCAGGATTATGTAACCTGAGATGTTTAGTATAGGTATTTTTGGCATTATCCCCTTCATAGTCCACAGAGGTTTAAAGGGAAAGTTAACATCATAAGATTTGAATATAAAGGGCCAGATTACAAGAAGAATGCTTTTTGTTTTGTAATATATATATATATATATATATATATATATATATATACAAAAACGAATGAAGAGCACTCTAACTTCAAATCCAGCTGCCAGGGTGCAAACAGCAAACAAATAACAATAAACCATGGATTGCACTCACTGGTAGTGATGTCACGAACCTAAAAATTTGGGTTTGCGAACTGCGAACGCGAACTCCAGCAAAAGTGCGTGAACCGGGCGAACCACCATTGACTTCAACGGGCATGCGAATTTTAAAACCCACAGGGACTCTTTCTGGCCACAATAGTGATGGGAAAGTTGTTTCAAGGGGACTAACACCTGGACTGTGGTGTGCCGGAGGGGGATCCATGGCAAAACTCCCATGGAAAATTACATAGTTGATGCAGAGTCTGGTTTTAAGCCATAAAGGGCATAAATCACCTAACATTCCTAAATTGTTTGGAATAACGTGCTTTAAAACATCAGGTATGATGTTGTATCAATCAGGTAGTGTAAGCGTTACGCCCGCTTCACAGTGACAGACCAAACTCCCGCAGCGGGTACAACATCATCTTCATCACACCGTACGTCCATGTGTGTAATGCTGCCTGACTGAGACATATCCCTGTTATCTACATCCACAGGCAATAATGGTTGCACATCACTCATTTTTTCCAACTGATGTGTAAATAACTCCTCTGACAGATCAAGTGAAGTGGCTGTGGTGCTAGTGTTGGTGGTGGCGGCAGGCGGGCGAGTGGTAACTTGAGAGGTGCTGCCTGAAGATAAGCTGGAGGAGGATGGTGAGTCAAGGTTCGGAGCTGAAGCTATAGAAGATTGGGTGTCCTGTGTTAAAAAGTCAACTATGTCCTCAGAACTTTTCGAGTTCATGGTACGTGGCCTCTGAGCACTGGGCATTATTCTAGGGCCAAAGGGAATCACAGCACCATGACCATGACGGCACCTGCGGGGTGGCCTGCCTCTGCCTGTCATTTTTTTTTAAATGTACACTTACACTACTATTAAACAAGATATGAGTGGTGCCACTGGGTAAGTGGGCACAGTATACGCTGTGAGCCTGACACAAAAAAGCAGACTGATGTTTCACAGTCCAAAAAGTTTTTTGTTTTTTTTAAATGTATACTTACACTACTATTAAACAAGATATGAGTGGTGCCACTGGGTAAGTGGGCACAGTATACGCTGTGAGCCTGACACAAAAAAGCAGACTGATGTTTCACAGTCCAAAAAGTTTTTTTTTTTTTTAAATGTACACTTACACTACTATTAAACAAGATATGAGTGGTGCCACTGGGCAAGTGGGCACAGTATACGCTGTGAGCCTGACACAAAAAAGCAGACTGATGTTTCACAGTCCAAAAAGTTTTTTTTTTTAAATGTACACTTACACTACTATTAAACAAGATATGAGTGGTGAATCTGGGCAAGTGGGCACAGTATACTCTGTGAGCCTGACACAAAAAAGCAGACTGATGTTTCACAGTCCAAAAAGTTTTTTTTTTAAATGTACACTACACTACTATTAAACAAGATATGAGTGGTGGCACTGGGCAAGTGGGCCTGTCACACATGCTGGCAGGCAGGCAACTGCAATTAGATTACACAAGCAGACTGATGTTTCACAGTCAAAAAAGTTTTTTTTTTTAAATTTACACTATTGTTACACCAGATATGAGTGGTGGCACTGGGCAAGTGGGCCTGGCACACACGCTGGCAGACAGGCAACTGCAATTAGATTACACTAGCAGACTGATGTTTCACAGTCATAAAAGTTTTTTTTTTTTTAATTTACACTACTGTTACACCAGATATGAGTGGTGGCACTGGGCAAGTGGGCCTGGCACACACGCTGGCAGGCAGGCAACTGCAATTAGATTACACAAGCAGACTGATGTTTCACAGTCAAAAAAGTTTTTTTTTTTTAATTTACACTACTGTTACACCAGATATGAGTGGTGGCACTGAGTAAGTGGGCCTGGCACACACGCTGGCAGGCAGGAAACTACAATTAGATTACACAAGCAGACTGATGTTTCATAGTGAATTTTTTTTTTTTTAAATTTACACTACTGTTACACCAGATATGAGTGGTGGCACTCGGCAAGTGGGCACAGTATATGCTGTGAGCCTGGCACACACGCTGGCAGGCAGG
Source organism: Bombina bombina (assembly GCF_027579735.1). Taxonomy (NCBI): domain Eukaryota; kingdom Metazoa; phylum Chordata; class Amphibia; order Anura; family Bombinatoridae; genus Bombina; species Bombina bombina. Next base: position 255,978,970 of record NC_069505.1, read on the forward strand.
CAACTGCAATTAGATTACACTAGCAGACTGATGTTTCACAGTCAAAAAAGTTTTTTTCTTCTAAATGTACACTACTGTTACACCAGATATGAGTGGTGGCACTGGGCAAGTGGGCCTGGCACACACACTGGCAGGCAGGCAACTGCAATTAGATTGCACTAGGAGACTGATGTTTCACAGTCCAAAAAGTTTTTTTTTTTTTAAATTACACTACATTACACCAGATATGAAGTGGTGGCACTGGGCAAGTGGGCCTGGCACACACGCTGGCAGGCAGGCAACTGCAATTAGATTACACTAGCAGACTGATGTTTCACAGTCAAAAAGGTGTTTTTTTTAAAAAAAAATTACACTACGGTTACACCAGATATGAGTGGTGGCACTAGGCAAGTGGGCCTGGCACACACGCTGGCAGGCAGGCAACTGCAATTAGATTACACTAGCAGACTGATGTTTCACAGTCAAAAAAGTTTTTTTTTTTAATTTACACTACTGTTACAGCAGATATGAGTGGTTGCAATGGGCAAGTGGGCCTGGCACACACGCTGGCAGGCAGGCAACTGCAATTAGATTACACTAGCAGACTGATGTTTCACAGTCAAAAAAGTTTTTTTTTTAATTTACACTACTGTTACAGCAGATATGAGTGGTTGCACTGGGCAAGTGGGCCTGGCACACACGCTGGCAGGCAGGCAACTGCAATTAGATTACACTAGTAGACTGATGTTTCACAGTCAAAAAAGTTTTTTTTAAAACTTACACTACTGTTACACCAGATATGAGTGGTGGCACTGGGCAAGTGGGCCTGGCACACACACTGGCAGGCAGGCAACTGAAATTAGATTACACTAGCAGACTGATGTTTCACATTCAAAAAAGTTTGTTTTTTTTAAATTTACACTACTGTTACACCAGATATGAGTGGTGGCACTGGGCAAGTGGGCCTGGCACACACGCTGGCAGGCAGGCAACTGCAATTAGATTACACTAGCAGACTGATGTTTCACAGTCAAAAAAGTTTTTTTTAAATTTACACTACTGTTACACCAGATATGAGTGGTGGCACTGGGCAAGTGGGCCTGGCACACACACTGGCAGGCAGGCAACTGAAATTAGATTACACTAGCAGACTGATGTTTCACAGTCAAAAAAAGTTTTTTTTTTATAATTTACACTACTGTTACACCAGATATGAGTGGTGGCACTGGGCAAGTGGCTTGGCAGGCAGGCAACTGCAATTAGATTACACAGGAAAAAAAACAGACTGATGTTCTTACAGCAGAGATCAGATGAGTCCTTCAGGACTGTAGTGGACACTGAATACACTAGCCTAGCTATCAATTTCCCCATTAAATCAGCAGCAGCTACACTGTCCCTCCTCTCACTAAGAATGCAGCTTCCAAATGAATCTAAAATGGATGCTGTCCAGGAGGTGGGAGGGTCTGGGAGGGAGTGTCTGCTGCTGATTGGCTGTAATGTGTCTGCTGACTGTGAGGAAGAGGGTCAAAGGTTACTCAATGATGATGAATAGGGGGCGGATCAAACATTGCATATGTTCGCCCGCTGCGGCGAACGTGAATATGCTATGTTCGCCGGTGAACTATTCATGACATCACTACTCACTGGCCTTTGAAAAAACGTGCCCTTAATGTAACGTTTCGGGGACTGTATCCCCTTCAAAACGTTACATTAAAGGCACGTTTTTTTAAAAGACCAGTGAGTGCAACCCATGGTTTATTGTTTTTATATATATATATATATATATATATATATATATATATATATATATATATATATATATATATATATATATATATATATATATATATATATATATAAAAATATAAACAGCTATAGATTTATACAGATATATAGAAATATATATTTAAAAAATGCAAAGAACATTTTCTTCTAAGTTAAGGACATTGGGATGTAAAATATTTACTTTAAATACACAGTTAAAGACATTATTAAATATTAAAAATTATTTTACAAGTCTTAAGGTATTTGAGTGGAAAGGGCTTATTATTATAATAATTATATTATATTATTATTACTCCTTCTTGGCTAAATCCTGCCGCTTCCACCTTAAAAAATCTCTAAAATTAGACATTTCCGTACTGAGACACAGCTACGATTTTAATCCACTCTCTCATCCTTTCCCACCTAGATTACTGCAACTCTGTCCTCTCTGGTCTCCCCAGCTGCTGCCGAGCTCCTTTACAATCCATAATGAATGCCTCTGCCAGGCTCATCTTCCTTACACTTCACTCTTCATCTGCTGCACCTCTCTGCCAATCCCTTCACTGGCTTCCTCTTGCTTCCAGGATTAAACACAAAATCCTCACTCTGACATACAAAGCCCTCAACTGCACTGCTCCCCCTACATCTCAGACCTTGTCTTCAGATACTCTCCCTCCCGTCCCCTTTACTCTGCTCATGATCTCCTACTCTCCTCCTCTCTTGATGCGTTCTCACACTCCCACTTACAGGACTTCTCCAGACTGGCTCCCAACTTGTGTACTGGCTCCCATCTGCCTCGCTCCAGAAGACTCTCCCCTAGTTTTGAAAACTTCAAGCTCTTCCTAAAGACTCTACTGTTCAGGAATGCATACAACCTACACTAACCTCTCCTCCATTGCTATCCCCTTGAACCCCCTTAGCATGTAAGCCTAAGAGCCCAACTGTTTTTAGATAACCTTTCTTTCTCGGCAGAGCCCTCTACCCGTCTGATCCCTATAAATGTTTACTTATATTCTGCCTGTGTTTATAACGTTGCGGAATCTGTTGGCACTCTACAAATAACTGATAATAATAATGATTATAGCTCTTTCCAGTCAAACACCTTGTCATATACTGAATAAATTGGGGCCGATTTACTAATGTCTGGCGGACATAATACACTGTAGTGTATTATGTCTGCCAGACATTGCTGAATGCAGACAGCATACACTGTCGGCATTTAGCATTGCACAAGCTGCTGGAAACTGCTGTTTCCCATAAGCCTGAAGGCTCACGTGGAAATAGGGGAATCAGGGGCTATTCGGCCCTTGATAATTCGACCCTATTGAATCATTTAAATGCTCTTTTTTTATCCTAAATTTCACTTAACAAATTTGTATTTAGCCACATTGGTTTGGATTTATATCTTTTAATTTTATAGCCATGTGGTATTTTTTGATGTGTATATTTATTTAACAACGTTTTAACCCTTATCTATTTATTCTCTGTATTTGTGATTATTTTGTCTCAGTTTATGCAACTTAATGATTTCCTTAAATAATTGACGTTTGCTTTATAAAAATTGGCTGGACCCACTGCTTATGGAAAAGGGATTTCAATTGTGACCATGTTATGATCACTGTTACCTAAATTCTTTTTTCTTCAATACTTGGCATTATTTCTATATTACAGGTAGCCCTCAGTTTACTCCGGGTTAGGTTCCAGAAGGAATGGTTGTAAATAGAAACCATTGTAAATTGAAACCCATTTTAAGTCAATGGAAAGTAAGGGAGTTAGGTTCCAGGCCCCTCTCAAAATTGTCATAAGTAACACCTAATATATTATTTTTAAAGCTTTGAAATTAAGACTTTAAATAATAAACAGCATTATAAACCTAATAAAATAATCACACAACACAGAATGTATCATCAAACTAAGTTTAATGAACAAAAACATTTTTTTACTTGCATTTTTCTGCAAACAGTTCTCTGCATTGTTAACATGTTAGATAATATGGGGTCTGCAGCTATTCTAAGCATTCCAGTCTGGACTGATTTATAGGCACCCTGACCTCAAGCAGCTGGGCAGAAAGATAAAAGGGAACTGGCTGCTAGATCTTGTTCCTTTGAAAGCTGTCTGATAGCTCAGGTCTGGTTACACTGATTCATTTCAGCTTGCTTGGCTTGCATATCTTTGCTGCAACACAAGTGGACAGCTCCACCTACTGGCTATTTTAATCAATGCACTGTTTCTTAAAGCTTTTCAATAGGAGTCACATGACTGCAAAAGAGGGCGTTATTCTGAAATGGCGCAAATTGAACCGTCGTAAACCAAGGGTCACCTGTACTTGATAAAACTAAATCTAGTATAGATTTATTCCTAGTTGGCTCCTCTATTAATTGAGAACTAAAATGCACATTCATTAACAAAACACAGATATTCATCTTGTTTTCACTAAATGAATACCCAAACAAATTGCTGCATGAAATGTAAGGAAATTGAAGGAATAATGAAGAATCCATTAATTTCCTTTATATAGTTAAAATATTTAAATATAGTGCTGGAGATCCACGGAAACCCACTCCTCTTCTTCACAGAGCCTCAGCTGAGTTAATAAGAGGCTTAGCACGGCATGAATGAAGAGGGTCCTATAGTGCAGGATCTCTAAGCCTACTATTAGCGCGGCCGGGACTCTGTGAAAAATTGGAGCGGGTAAGTTCGGCTCTCATCTCACTAAAGGTAAATATAGAGCTACTTTTTCACCTGTAGCTTTGGAACATTTTAATGAAGACAAATGTAAATGTTCCACAAATGTTTAACTGCTAAGTTAACTGCCCCGTCATGTGATTCATCCCACCAGGTTTCAGTTATGTTGATAATATCATATTCCTCTGCTGCTTCTAAGCGCTCCTGCACCCCCATTTTACCTGCCATGCTTCTTGCATTTGCTGACATACATTTATTGTCTTGTGCTTTCTGTTGCTATTTGGTGCTCTTCCCTCTAAACTTTGTAATGTGACATTTAATAAGTGTGCCCTTCCGTTATCTAAATGTACGATTTTCACAGACTAATCTGTCAGTTCTGTTATGTTTAGACTGACCCTTTCTGTTAGTATAGGCGCAGGGGCAAAACTACAGAATTATCAACGTAGACTAGACGCAACCTTCTAGTGGGCCCAGACATCCAGCGCTGAATATAAATGTAGTTGAATCTAACATCTGTTAATCAGGTAGGATGATTAGTTATGTAGCTTATATGGGGGCACATTATATAACCATTAGGAGTCAATGGGAGCTGGGAAGGGAAGCTGTTGAAATAAGGGAGGATCATTGCCCTGTGCCCAGAGAGGTTTAGTTATGCCACTGGATAGAAGTTTGTAGAAAGGTTGCTAGGTAACCATGCAGTCTTTTCTTACATGAGCACATACATCAGACTGCTTTTACTAAATAATCCCCCCAGAACAGACTGTGAGTACAGTTTAAAAAGGTGCCCAATACATATTATATATTATTGTAACAATTCCTTATCATATGCAACATCTCTCTAGACAGGCAGGAAGTAAAAGCTCTTTGGACTCAATATATTAAGCAGCTGATGCAGCTTATGTGGATGTGAATGTCCTAGCGCTGCTTTATACCCACATCACCACCTCTGAGATGGCGGGCATAAAACCCCTGAAGCACGTTTGTTCTGGGTGATTGACAGGTCCTGAACACTTGCTTGTCTAATGGTACATCCGGTCAGCACTGTCTACTTCCCATTCACTAAAAGGCAGGTGGACACTGGTTCCCAAGTCACAAAATTCATCCGTCCTACTATTAAAGCATGGGGCCTTTTGTCTCATTTATAAAGCAACAGACAAAAATAAGGAGAAGCTCCTCTACAAAAACAATAAGGAAATAATCCTGGAGAACTAGCTAATATTTAAATAATCAGACCTGTATCAAATAGATAAAAGCCAACACTTATAAATAGCATGTAAACCTAAAAAATAATAAAAACAAAAATAAATTACAGTGTCCCAAAAATTAGAAACAAAATATTACCAATGAACATTGAATCATACTTGAACAGAATAAAAAAATGCCCCCCCCCCCCTAAAAAACAAAAACACATCTTTAATATTGCACTAGGGCTGCTCCCCTACTCAGCATCAAATACAGAGCTGTAGAAACATAAATCACAAGACGGCACCTCATAGCACAATATTGTCTTAATAAAATTATTATTTCTTTCAGACAATATTGTACCTGCTTCTGATTTATGTTTGCAAGCTACGCATTTCACTTCAGTGGCTTTGTCTGATTAAATCAGAAAGTAAAATAAATTTGTGTGCAGAGCACATTTATAAGGTGTTTTATGAATGTCCAACCTGAAACTAACTGCTGTAAATAGATAAAAAGCCAACCTGAGCAAAAGTCTTCAAATTGTCTGTTTTAATCACGGTCATTTAGTTGCACTCACCTATTGCCAGCTGACTTAGTATAAATATAACAAGTTCACAACTTCTCATAAGTAATGATATATTATATCATATTTTATTAATAATAACAATAACAATTATTATTATTATTATTATATTTAAAGATCACGAATGAGTGCTGTAAATGTAAAATTAAGAAAAATAAAGTGTTATTTTGCTTTTGGAGTATGAACTTTGGTAGCTAAGCAAGAGGTACTGAAGTAAATTGTGGACAAACATGTTTTTCCTGTTAGTAGTAATATCAGTTTAAAGCGACACTAAACCCAAATTTGTTCTTTCATGATTCCGAGCAGCTATTTTAAGCAGCTTTCTAATTTACTCCTATTATCAGTTGTTCTTCGTTCTCTTGCTATCTTTATTAGAAAAGGCATCTAATCTTAGCTAAGGAGACAACCAATTTTTGGTTCAGCCCTGAACAGCACTTGTTTATTGGTGGGTGCATTTAGTCACCAATCAGCAAGCACAACTCAGGTTGGGATCCAAAAATGGTTCGGCTTCTAAATTTACATTCTTGTTTTTCAAATAAAGATAGCAAGAGAAATTAGAAAGTTGCTTACAATTGCTGCTCTATCTGAATCATGAAAGAAAATTGTGGGTTCAGTGTCCCTTTAAGCACGATTGACGTTACTTTATACATATATTATATATGTGTGTATATACAGAGAGAGAAAGTTGTTGCTGTTTGCAGTGGTGGGTCAGCTATTAATCTTAAAGGGACACTAAACCCAATTTTTTTCTATCATGATTTAGATAGAGCAGCAATTTTAAGAAACTTTCTAATTTACTCCAATTATAATTTTTTCTTCGTTCTCTTGCTATCTTTATTTGAAAAAGCAGAAATGTAAACTTAAGAGCCTGCCCATTTTTTGTTTAGAACCTGGGCAGCACCTGCTGAATGGTGGCTAAATGTAGCCACAAATCAGCAAGCGCTATCCAGGTGCTGAACCAAAAATGGGCCAGCTCTTAAAGGAATACTACAATTTTTTTCTTTTTAATGATTCAGATAGAGCAGCAATTTTATTCTCATTTAGTCCTATTATCAAATTTTCTTTGTTCCCTTTATTTTAAAAGCAGTAATGTTAAAATTAGGAGCCAGCCCATTTTAGGTTCAGAACCTTGGATAGCACTTGCTTATTGGTGGCTACATTTAGCAAACCAATAAGCAAGCATGACCCATGTTCTCAACCAAATATGGGCCGGCTCTTAAGCTTTACATTTCTGCTATTTAAATAAAGATAGCAAGAGAATGAAGAAAAAATTATAATAGGAGTACATTAGAAAGTTGCTTAAAATTGCTGCTATATCTGAATCATTAAAGAAAAAAAAATGGATTTAGTGTCCCTTTGAGTGCTAAGCACTTTCCCACCTGGCTGCTAAACTGATTTATGTTTTTTTTTTATTTTAAATATATTTTTTTTACTTTTTTTTTTCAGATCCTCAAGACTTACAGAGTTGGAAAGGTTTGGCGATTAACTTTCCAACGGTGGGTCTTGGGGGTCTGTAGCTGCTTAGATGCCTGAAGTACAGGTTTCTAAGCAGCATGCCCCCTTTCCCTATACTTGTTATTGTACATTTTAAATAAAGTTGCACAGTGATGTCATCACGCCATTGCACGTGACGTCACGGCAATGCCTGTCACTATACAGGCCCGATCGCTGGGGTAGGAGGGGGTGGGAGCCCCCAGATATCCCTCAAGTTGGGAGAGTGCTAGCGACCGCTCTGAGCCGTCGTTAGCACCTGAGTGAGAAACTCTGCGATGACTCAGAGCCATCGTTAGTGCTCAAGGGGTTAAGCGTACATTTCTGCTTTTTAAAATAAAGATACCAAGAGAACGCAGAAAAATTTGTAATAGGAGTAAATTGGAAAGTTGCTTAAGATTGTGAAAGATAAAATTTGGGGCTTAGTATCCCTTTAAGCCACTCAAAAGTTTAGTGGCTCCAGTATTGCAAGCTACTGAAGTATCAAGAAAAAATGTAGCAAAGTCCCAGTTGTGGATAAATAAAAACAGAACTTTATTAGTATCGGATTAAAACATGGAAAAATGTTTGTAAAAACCTAGAAAGGTCTAACGCGTTTCGGCTAGCTCTTGCCGTAATCATAGACCATGTCTAATGTATGTTTTACAAAGGCTTAAATAGGTGTCGAATTACATGTGAACCCAAATCAGCTGAATACTTAACCCTATCTAGCAATATGGAAAGCTGCTCTCCATGGTAGACTGTTCACCATATCTGAGATACAATCTCTCTTTATCTTAATCAATTAATTAACTCCATATAAGTGTCTAGTAATATGTTACATATAAATATATACAATTATCCTTAACTCTCATATTATTAACAACGTTTACATTCTATGAGAATATATAATCAACTAATAAACTTTAGTATGTTATATATGTAAATGATCTGTTGAATATTGTATTGTAGCAAAATTTAACTTATAGATATTCTTATTACAGAAAATACACTTAAATGAATATTGGAGGTTATAAACAAAACAGAACATGGGTAGTAATCTACAACATCGGGGACCATATAGCATATGCAGATATGTGGACATACAGACTGGATACTTATAGTGAACTTTCTTATTCAAACAAAATTTTGTATATACCAGTAATTATTATAGGTCTAGATGAATATACACATATCATGAAACTTTTTGTTTTGTAATTTAAATAACTATTCCCAAAAATTTACTAGATCGAATTCTGAATTAAAACCGTTAGGAATCTGGGTTTTTAGTCTAAAGATCCAATAGACTTCCTGTCTACCTAATGTTTGTGACCTATCTCCTCCTCTAGGTGGAGTTTTAATTGCTTCTATTATATTCCAACTAAATGAATGAACTGACTGGTTATGGACCTCAATAAAATGACGACTTAGCTCAGAACAGGGAATTTTGTTTCTTATATCTCCCAGATGTTCTCTGATACGTGTCCTTATATCCCGTGTAGTGAGTCCTACGTACTGACCCTTGCATAAATTACATTCTACCAAGTATATCACAAAATTTGAGCTACAATTATGACAACCATGTATCTGAAAGGTTTCTCCTGTTGTATATGATTTGAATGTGCTAGTAACATTATGGTAGTCGCAGGCTTTACAGCGAGTGCTGCCACATCTATAGCTGCCATTACATCGTAGCCATGAGCTTTCATTGGTTTGTATCTGTGTATTCTTTAGCACGCTAGGTGAGAGTGAATTAGCAAGTGTATCATTTTTCTTATAGACAAATTTACATCCGTCACCAATTACTTCTTTCAATATTTCATCCCCATACAAGATAGGGAGATATTTCTTTACAATATTGCATATATCATTGTATTGATTCGAATACTTGGTGACGAATGTAGGTCTATTATCTGTTTTGTCCTTCCTTTTAGGGGATAGTAAATCCTCTCTGTTGTATCTATCAACTTCTTTTTTAATTTTTATAACCTCAGTTTTAGAGTAACCTCTGGCTATTAGCCTATGTGCTAATTCTTCACTTTCTTTAATGTAATCATTATTAAGTGAACAATTACGTTTAACTCTCATCATCTGTCCTTTAATAATGCCTTTAAAGACATGTTTTGGATGTCCACTGGTAGCATAAAGCAGTGCATTACCTGCTATGGGTTTACGGTAAAGTGCTGTGTTTACAGAGTTGGATTTAGAATTCCCATATAGTGTAATGTCTAAGAAATTTATCTCTATTTTATTCCATTCTTTGGTGAAGTTTAATCCCATTTTATTATTATTTAGATGTTGAACAAATTTATCAGCTGATGTTTCATCTGTCTTCCAAACTATTATAAGGTCGTCAATAAACCTATTATATTGAATTATATGTTCACGGTAGGGATTTGTATCACCATAAATGTAGGTTTCTTCAAACCAACCCATCACGAGATTTGCGTATGAGGGCGCAAATTTCGCCCCCATCGCCGTCCCTTGTTTTTGTATATAGTGATCATTTCCAAACACAAAACTATTATGTTCTAACAGAAACCTAATAATTTTAAGTACATCGTTTTTAAAGTCTGGATTTAAATTACCATCTTTGTCTAAATAAAACTCTATTGCTAATAAGCCTACAGAGTGTGGTATTGAGGAATATAACGATGTGGCATCTACTGTGAGCCAACTATAGTTATCCTTCCAAGTGAAGTTCTTAAAGATATTGAGTATGTGGGTAGTATCTTTTACATAGCTGTTTAATTTAAGGACATATGGCTGCAGTATGTCATCGACCCATTCGGACAAATGTTCAAGCAGGGAGCCATTGCCCGACACAATGGGTCTCCCCTTGACATTCTCAAGCCCTTTATGAGTCTTTGGTAGATGATAAAACGCAGCAGTCCTTGGATGTTCAACATATAAATATTCAAATGTGGATTGATCTATAAACCCATGTCTTCTACCTTCACTCAAGATCTTAAATAGACGTCTCTGAAACTCTATTCGTGGATTGTGACTAACTTTTTCATAGACATTGGTATCATCCAACTGTCTGTGTGCCTCAGCTATATACCAGGTTTTGTCACAGACCACTATGCTGCTGCCTTTATCAGCCCGTTTTATCACGATACTTTCATTTTTCTCTAGGGCTACCAATGCCTCTCTTTCTTTTTTTGTCAAATTGTTTATCTTATTCGCTTTCCCTGTTTTTTGCTGATGTAAAGTAGTCAGATCCTCCACAACTCTCTTCTGAAATAGTTCAAGGGGTTTACCTCTGGACTGTAAAGGATAAAATCTGGATTTACATTTAAAACCCACATGCTTATCTTTACTTTCCTCTTCGATTAAGGGTAAATTCCCTTCAGATATTAACTGTTCTAGATCATTGCATGCGCAAAGGTCCTGAAAAGTTAAATTATTTATCCTGTCACTTATTGTAATATCATTCTCATTAGATCTTGTAACATTATTTTCTTTATTTTCTTTAAGAAAATGTTTCTTTAGTGTAAGCGATCTAACAAATTTATTAGTATCTAAAATAGTCTGAAAGAGGACAAAATCCCTAGATGGACAAAAATTAAGTCCATAACTCAGGACCTTACTTTCAGTCTTACTCAGACTATAACTAGATATATTAATTACTGTGTTTAGACATACTTCCGATTGCTTTTGTTTTTGTTTTTGTTTTCTCTTGTGGGGTACCTTTCTTGTTTTTTCTTCTCTACCAAATCTTGTTTTATTTGTGTTGTTAATGTTCCCCCTCCCTTGGGTATGCCTGAATCCTCCCGAAAAACCTCTGTGGATCTTTTGTCTTTAGGTTTTGCTCCCTGTTCATTGATATACAATATTGTGCCCCCTGCTTGGATATTTTCATTTAAATGAGTATTCATATCTGTTGTTACTTCTAGATTAGTACTTGACTCAATTGGTGTATTATCCCAATCGGATGCTGAACTCCCCTCTGAATTTGAAAAGTCTGTCCCTCAGGGAAAGCGAATAAGATAAACAATTTGACAAAAAAAGAAAGAGAGGCATTGGTAGCCCTAGAGAAAAATGAAAGTATCGTGATAAAACGGGCTGATAAAGGCAGCAGCATAGTGGTCTGTGACAAAACCTGGTATATAGCTGAGGCACACAGACAGTTGGATGATACCAATGTCTATGAAAAAGTTAGTCACAATCCACGAATAGAGTTTCAGAGACGTCTATTTAAGATCTTGAGTGAAGGTAGAAGACATGGGTTTATAGATCAATCCACATTTGAATATTTATATGTTGAACATCCAAGGACTGCTGCGTTTTATCATCTACCAAAGACTCATAAAGGGCTTGAGAATGTCAAGGGGAGACCCATTGTGTCGGGCAATGGCTCCCTGCTTGAACATTTGTCCGAATGGGTCGATGACATACTGCAGCCATATGTCCTTAAATTAAACAGCTATGTAAAAGATACTACCCACATACTCAATATCTTTAAGAACTTCACTTGGAAGGATAACTATAGTTGGCTCACAGTAGATGCCACATCGTTATATTCCTCAATACCACACTCTGTAGGCTTATTAGCAATAGAGTTTTATTTAGACAAAGATGGTAATTTAAATGCAGACTTTAAAAACTATGTACTTAAAATTATTAGGTTTCTGTTAGAACATAATAGTTTTGTGTTTGGAAATGATCACTATATACAAAAACAAGGGACGGCGATGGGGGCGAAATTTGCGCCCTCATACGCAAATCTCGTGATGGGTTGGTTTGAAGAAACCTACATTTATGGTGATACAAATCCCTACCGTGAACATATAATTCAATATAATAGGTTTATTGACGACCTTATAATAGTTTGGAAGACAGATGAAACATCAGCTGATAAATTTGTTCAACATCTAAATAATAATAAAATGGGATTAAACTTCACCAAAGAATGGAATAAAATAGAGATAAATTTCTTAGACATTACACTATATGGGAATTCTAAATCCAACTCTGTAAACACAGCACTTTACCGTAAACCCATAGCAGGTAATGCACTGCTTTATGCTACCAGTGGACATCCAAAACATGTCTTTAAAGGCATTATTAAAGGACAGATGATGAGAGTTAAACGTAATTGTTCACTTAATAATGATTACATTAAAGAAAGTGAAGAATTAGCACATAGGCTAATAGCCAGAGGTTACTCTAAAACTGAGGTTATAAAAATTAAAAAAGAAGTTGATAGATACAACAGAGAGGATTTACTATCCCCTAAAAGGAAGGACAAAACAGATAATAGACCTACATTCGTCACCAAGTATTCGAATCAATACAATGATATATGCAATATTGTAAAGAAATATCTCCCTATCTTGTATGGGGATGAAATATTGAAAGAAGTAATTGGTGACGGATGTAAATTTGTCTATAAGAAAAATGATACACTTGCTAATTCACTCTCACCTAGCGTGCTAAAGAATACACAGATACAAACCAATGAAAGCTCATGGCTACGATGTAATGGCAGCTATAGATGTGGCAGCACTCGCTGTAAAGCCTGCGACTACCATAATGTTACTAGCACATTCAAATCATATACAACAGGAGAAACCTTTCAGATACATGGTTGTCATAATTGTAGCTCAAATTTTGTGATATACTTGGTAGAATGTAATTTATGCAAGGGTCAGTACGTAGGACTCACTACACGGGATATAAGGACACGTATCAGAGAACATCTGGGAGATATAAGAAACAAAATTCCCTGTTCTGAGCTAAGTCGTCATTTTATTGAGGTCCATAACCAGTCAGTTCATTCATTTAGTTGGAATATAATAGAAGCAATTAAAACTCCACCTAGAGGAGGAGATAGGTCACAAACATTAGGTAGACAGGAAGTCTATTGGATCTTTAGACTAAAAACCCAGATTCCTAACGGTTTTAATTCAGAATTCGATCTAGTAAATTTTTGGGAATAGTTATTTAAATTACAAAACAAAAAGTTTCATGATATGTGTATATTCATCTAGACCTATAATAATTACTGGTATATACAAAATTTTGTTTGAATAAGAAAGTTCACTATAAGTATCCAGTCTGTATGTCCACATATCTGCATATGCTATATGGTCCCCGATGTTGTAGATTACTACCCATGTTCTGTTTTGTTTATAACCTCCAATATTCATTTAAGTGTATTTTCTGTAATAAGAATATCTATAAGTTAAATTTTGCTACAATACAATATTCAACAGATCATTTACATATATAACATACTAAAGTTTATTAGTTGATTATATATTCTCATAGAATGTAAACGTTGTTAATAATATGAGAGTTAAGGATAATTGTATATATTTATATGTAACATATTACTAGACACTTATATGGAGTTAATTAATTGATTAAGATAAAGAGAGATTGTATCTCAGATATGGTGAACAGTCTACCATGGAGAGCAGCTTTCCATATTGCTAGATAGGGTTAAGTATTCAGCTGATTTGGGTTCACATGTAATTCGACACCTATTTAAGCCTTTGTAAAACATACATTAGACATGGTCTATGATTACGGCAAGAGCTAGCCGAAACGCGTTAGACCTTTCTAGGTTTTTACAAACATTTTTCCATGTTTTAATCCGATACTAATAAAGTTCTGTTTTTATTTATCCACAACTGGGACTTTGCTACATTTTTTCTTGATACTTTCTTTGAGAGTAGAGGAACTCTCTTCATTAAGTCCCAGCGTATATCGGCATACAGAGGAGCATTGGCCTATTTCAAGGCACGGATTGGATACAGACCGGTGAGAATGTGAAGGAGGTTCTGACGTCACATCCGATCGGTAAGTCCCGCACACGCTTGCAGTGGAACCGGAGTTGGAGAGAGAGTGATGGTCGTGCTTCACAGCGTGACTACCCTTTCGTCTACACAGAGGTGAGCCCAGCCGAGAGAAGTGGAAGACTTCCGCCTTCACGGAAAGGTAAAGAAGGGCTAAGGTGAATGCGAGTGTGCGGGTGAAGTATGTGATAAGACCGCCGTGTCAAGTGTTTGTTACAAATTGCTAGATTGCATTAATCTCACCTGTGCATTGTTATATGTATCCTTATATGTATCCTGGTATACACCATTCCGATGCTTACAAAGTATTTTATCCACTGGGCAGCGTTATACAAACTTTGTCATAATTTTTGAAGCTACTGAAGTACAACAGTCATGTTATCCAATTACTGATTTAATTCAATGTCTTATGTTACCAGTCCAGGCCTGCAAAAGAACATAGGGCTAATGTAAAACATCCAAACATACATACATATATACATATAAACATATATAGATACAAACATTACAAACATATATACATATAAACATATATAGATACAAACATTACAAACATATATACATATAAACATATATAGATACAAACATTACAAACATACATACATATATACATATAAACATATATAGATACAAACATACATACATATATACATATAAACATATATAGATACAAACATTACAAACATATATAGATACAAACATACATACATATATACATATAAACATATATAGATACAAACATACATACATATATACATATAAACATATATAGATACAAACATTACAAACATATATAGATACAAACATTACAAACATATATACATATAAACATATATAGATACAAACATTACAAACATATATACATATAAACATATATAGATACAAACATTACAAACATATATACATATAAACATATATAGATACAAACATTACAAACATATATACATATAAACATATATAGATACAAACATTACAAACATACATACATATATACAGATAAACATATATAGATACAAACATTACAAACATACATACATATATAAATATAAACATATATAAATACAAACATTACAAACATATAAACATATATAGATACAAACATTACAAACATATATAAATATAAACATATATAGATACAAACATTACAAACATATATACATATAAACATATATAGATACAAACATTACAAACATACATACATATATACATATAAACATATATAGATACAAACATTACAAACATATATACATATAAACATATATAGATACAAACATTACAAACATATATAAATATAAACATATATAGATACAAACATTACAAACATATATACATATAAACATATATAGATACAAACATTACAAACATATATACATATAAACATATATAGATACAAACATTACAAACATATATACAGATAAACATATATAGATACAAACATTACAAACATTTATACAGATAAACATATATAGATACAAACATTACAAACATATATACAGATAAACATATATAGATACAAACATTTATACATATATAAATATAAACATATATAGATACAAACATTACAAACATATATACAGATAAACATATATAGATACAAACATTACAAACATATATACATATAAACATATATAGATACAAACATTACAAACATATATACAGATAAACATATATAGATACAAACATTACAAACATATATACAGATAAACATATATAGATACAAACATTACAAACATATATACATATAAACATATATAGATACAAACATTACAAACATATATACAGATAAACATATATATATACAAACATTACAATCATATATACAGATAAACATATATAGATACAAACATTACAAACATATATACATATATAAATATAAACATATATAGATACAAACATTACAAACGTATATACATATAAACATATATAGATACAAACATTACAAACATATATACATATAAACATATATAGATACAAACATTACAAACATATATACATATAAACATATATAGATACAAACATTACAAACATACATACATATATACAGATAAACATATATAGATACAAACATTACAAACATATATACAGATAAACATATATAGATACAAACATTACAAACATACATACATATATTCATATAAACATATATAGATGCAAACATTACAAACATATATACATATAAACATATATAGATACAAACATTACAAACATACATACATATATACAGATAAACATATATTGATACAAACATTACAAACATACATACATATATACAGATAAACATATATAGATACAAACATTACAAACATATATACAGATAAACATATATAGATACAAACATTACAAACATACATACATATATACATATAAACATATATAGATACAAACATTACAAACATATATACATATAAACATATATAGATACAAACATTACAAACATACATACATACATATATAAATATAAACATATATAGATACAAACATTACAAACATATATACATATAAACATATATAGATACAAACATTACAAACATACATACAGATATACAGATAAACATATATTGATACAAACATTACAAACATACATACATATATACATATAAACATATATAGATACAAACATTACAAATATATATACATATAAACATATATAGATACAAACATTACAAATATATATACATATAAACATATATAGATACAAACATTACAAATATATATACATATAAACATATATAGATACAAACATTACAAACATACATACATATATAAATATAAACATATATAGATACAAACATTACAAATATATATACATATAAACATATATAGCTACAAACATTACAATCATACATACATATATACATATAAACATTTATAGATACAAACATACAGACATATATAAATATAACCATATATAGATACAAACATATATACATTTAAACATATATAGATACAAACATTGCAAACATACATAAATATATACATATAAACATATACAAACATATATACATATAAACATATATAGATACAAACATTACAAACATACAAACATATATACATATAAACATATAGAGATACAAACATTACAAACATATATACATATAAACATATATAGATACAATCATTACAATCATACATACATATATACATATAAACATATATATATATAGATACAAACATTACAAACATATATACATATAAACATATATAGATACAAACATTACAAACATATATACATATATACATATAAACATATATAGATACAAACATATATACATATATAGATACAAACATTACAAACATACATACATACATACATATATACAGATGAACATATACAGATACAAATATTACAAACATATAAACATATATAGATACAAACATTACAAACATACATACATATATACATATAAACATATATAGATACAAACATACATACATATATACATATAAACATATATACATATAAACATATATAGATACAAACATATATACATATATAGATACAGATGAACATATATAGATACAAATATTACAAACATATATACATATAAACATATATAGATACAAACATTAAAAACATATATACATATAAACATATATAGATACAAACATTACAAACATACATACATGCATACATACATATAAATATATATATATATATATATATCCTCCATGTGTATCTGCACTCTCAATGTCCAATAGTCGCCAACCAGGGTGCCAGATCAGTAAGTATTCATAGTAATCTGCAACATAGGACTGCACTCACTGGATTTATGTAAAAAATCTCTTTAATTAGGTAACGTTTCGGAGCACGCAGGCTCCTTCCTCAGACCAATACAAAACATGCAACTAAACACTGTGTCTTATAAACATATTGTGCCCCACCCACCACCAAATTAACTGTGAATTGCGCCAAAACTGGGGTTGTCATAGTGATAACCCCTAACCCCCTCAGTGTTACCATACTACTAATCAAACAATTCCTAGGATAATTCATAAAAGCTTCAAAGTTGTATAGGTGGTACAATAAATGCATGAGCCACAAAAAGTGCCTATTACTACATGTAAAGCTAAACATCCATGTGTTCCAGTACATACATAAATGGATTACTTAGATAAGAGATATATGACTGCCAAAACATTTCATATTGGTGTAAATTAGACCTTCATATGTGATATATAGACATATAGATATATATGGCAGTACAGCAGTGCATTACACATAGTCACATCGGTTATACATGTATTAGTCATTACATCAGAGTAGCACTGTGTAACCCTCTTATTGTGTTTGAACTGTGAGTTCATATTAACGTTTATGATATGCCGTTCCCACTAGGTGATAATGTATCTGTAGCTGATCTCTATTCAATCAAAATTAGGGACTCGTACTGTAAACCCTTAAAGCAGCATTATCACTCTTACCTTATGTATTACTTTATAATATGTCTTGTTCCTGGCAACCTAACACAGGATCTGTTTTCAGTAGGACTGATACAGACTTTTTTTACCTAAAGACATTAACAATCTAATAACACTATATTGCTAAACCTATACTAAGCTATTCGGGAGAATGTGATGTCACTTTGATTGCCATTTATAACAGTAAACCAATGATATATTTTGAGGTTTTACTGAATGGACTCATGAGGGTCCAGGCACAAGGTCCTAGACTGTACTATTATTAAACATTTGTATACACATATGTGTTAATGTAAAAAAACTTTCAGTTCTATCTGAACTGACCCCACACGTAGTCTAACCCTATGGCTGTTTTATTGTTGAATAGGCTACAAAGATTTACACAGCCTTCTGCATTTCTATGGATTGCTACTTGATTATTTTTGTTATCAACATTACAGGGGATAAGGTCTCTCTGTCATACTTAGTGTGCCTAACTTAAAGTATATGTACAAACTTTATACATAATGTGGTTAGCCTTATGAGACACTTAGATGTATGTCAGTAATACAGTGGTGACACACACATATATATACATCCATTACGATGCTCTCAGCCCACTCAGTGTGAAATATAAATTTTAAATCTTTATTTTTTATTTTGTATGCCCTTGCTAAAGGAATATTCCTTTAAGTGTGTCCCATATTAAGGCTTTGACTATAGCTAACACGATGTAACACAAGCGGTCACGATCGCATATTGCCTAAACGCCCTGCTGGGTCACCATGACGACGCGCAGATACACGCGCATACGTCATCAACTTATGTAAATTAGCCATGCGCTATGCTAATGAGCAGTACGGGCGCCGGAGCTGCTTCTCTGGGCGCCTAATACAATCTAGTGGCCCGTTCTTTTAGCTACGTTTTTGTTCATGCAACGATCTGTCCTACAGAAGATTGGGAGCCTAATCTGACCTTAAAACACAATATATACAGACATATTATAAAGTAATACATAAGGTAAGAGTGATAATGCTGCTTTAAGGGTTTACAGTACGAGTCCCTAATTTTGATTGAATAGAGATCAGCTACAGATACATTATCACCTAGTGGGAACGGCATATCATAAACGTTAATATGAACTCACAGTTCAAACACAATAAGAGGGTTACACAGTGCTACTCTGATGTAATGACTAATACATGTATAACCGATGTGACTATGTGTAATGCACTGCTGTACTGCCATATATATCTATATGTCTATATATCACATATGAAGGTCTAATTTACACCAATATGAAATGTTTTGGCAGTCATATATCTCTTATCTAAGTAATCCATTTATGTATGTACTGGAACACATGGATGTTTAGCTTTACATGTAGTAATAGGCACTTTTTGTGGCTCATGCATTTATTGTACCACCTATACAACTTTGAAGCTTTTATGAATTATCCTAGGAATTGTTTGATTAGTAGTATGGTAACACTGAGGGGGTTAGGGGTTATCACTATGACAACCCCAGTTTTGGCGCAATTCACAGTTAATTTGGTGGTGGGTGGGGCACAATATGTTTATAAGACACAGTGTTTAGTTGCATGTTTTGTATTGGTCTGAGGAAGGAGCCTGCGTGCTCCGAAACGTTACCTAATTAAAGAGATTTTTTACATAAATCCAGTGAGTGCAGTCCTATGTTGCAGATTACTATATATATATATATATACACAAACATTACAAATATATATACAGATAAACATATATAGATACAAACATACATATATATATATATATATATATATATATATATATATATATATATACATATAAACATATATAGATACAAACATTACAAACATACATACATATATACATATAAAAATATATAGATACAAACATTACAAACATACATACATATATACATATAAACATATATAGATACAAACATTACAAACATACATACATATGTACATATAAAAATATATAGATACAAACATTAAAAACATACATACATATATACATATAAACATATATAGATACAAACATTACAAACATACATACATATATAAATATAAACATATATAGATACAAACATTACAAACATATATACATATAAACATATATAGATACAAACATTACAAACATACATACATATATACAGATAAACATATATTGATACAAACATTACAAACATACATACATATATACAGATAAACATATATTGATACAAACATTACAAACATATATACAGATAAACATATATAGATACAAACAAACATACATATATACATATAAACATATATAGATACAAACATTACAAACATACATATTGGAAAATAAACCTATTACGTTTAATGTGTTTTCAAGAAGATTAGAATAAGTTTTCCTAATGCTACTGAACATAGGAATGTCCATATAACATTGGGTTTTACATGTTATCTTCTAAACACTAATTTTCATTTCGCTATAGCAACTGGAGACCTAAATCTTGCCATGGTAACATGAGATGTGCATATTCTGAAACAAAATAGGTAATTGCAAAATAATCCATTAAGGTACATGGTGTTCATTTTGCTATCCACTCTTGGACACATAGGAACTCATGAATAACTACTTAATAAGTACTTTAGATCAGTTCTTTGGATGTTGGACCAGGCTTACTGCCTACTTTTCTCACTCATTGCAGTTTTGGACCTCTAGACATATTAGAATTATTTTCAATAAATGGGAACCATCCATAAGTGCTTATCAGATGCTCAACAAGCTCAGATATTATTTACTTATTTAATGCCACAATTACATCAATTAGTTAGTTCCCAAATTAAAGGGATGTGAAGCCCAATTTTTTTTCTTTCATGATTCTAATAGAGCATATCTAAATTGGCTCAGTGGTTGCTGATTAATTGCTGCACATAAATGCCTCCTGTAATTGGCTCACTCGCGTGCATTGCTATTTATTCAACAAAGGATACCTTAAGAATTAAACAGTAATTTGTAAATTTCTTTCTGAATCATAAAATAAATATTTTGTGTTGCATGTCCCTTTTAAAGAGACATTGAACTCCACATTTTCTTTTATAATTACGATAGCACATGCAGCTAATTTACTTCTGTTATCTAATTTGATTAATTCTCTTTGCATTCTTTGTTGAAAAACATGCCTAGGTAGGCTCAGAAGCAGCATGACTGGGAGCTAGCTGCCAACTGGAAGATGCTCTTATAAGCCTCTTGTCATTGGCTCAAGCAATATGTTCATCTAGCTTCAAGCAGTGCAGTGTAGCTTCTTCAACAAAAGATGCCAAGAGAATGAAGACAAATTGATAACAGAAGTAAATTGTAAAGTTGTTTTAAATAATTTGTTCTATCTGAATCATGAAAGAAAAATATTGGGTTTGTAAATATGCAAGCACAAGAGAGGCGCCCAAATGTGTGTATCTGTGGTGGAAAATGACTATAGCAGCAATAAACCTTTGCACAGGGTACTCACAATTTCACAGAGCACACCTATGTGCTTGTAGACGCAGGCTGGCTATCAGAGCTAACCAGCTGGCCCCCTCCGGTCTAAGTTTTCCTTCAGTACAGATGTATGGTAGTGATAATCTCACCAAGTAAGGATCAGAGCCACGGAATAAAATCAAAGTCTTTATTATTTTGACAAGCAGCTTGAATACAATATAATCCTTCAGGTGAGCATATGGCAATATGCTACGCGTTTCTCGGCTCTAACGGCCGTTTCATCAGGCATATTTGGCAACAAACATTACTTGGCTTATATTGCCATTAACTACCATACATCATAATGTCATCGGCCCTCCCTAAGAGGGTGTGTGTATCTTAGCCAATCAGCATCTACTGGAACCGGGGGGGGGGGTGTTGAAATTTGCCGCTAAACTAAATTCCTTTTAAACTATTTAGTCACCTGAGCTACGAGCCTATGCTGTATTAATTAGCTCTTTGGACACCCAGAGTGAGTCAAGTATCATGCTAATGACGATACTCAGTGCACGATACATATATGTATATCATTATCATTGGGACTAATGTACACAGATCGTTACGTTATTAGGTTCATAGATCCTATGGTGCTAAAAAATAAATATTCATATGTGACTATATGATAACTAACCATTTTATATAAAATTATTTAATTAAAAACTGACATCCTACGCCAAAGATGTAACGTTATCACTAAAATGGATATAAACAATTCATATCGATATTGGGCTCATCAAACCTATACTACAAGATAATAATTGATTACTCATATATAACAAAGAACAGACTAACTGTTTCCTATACAATTGTAAAAAAACAGTATTCTTGCGCTAGTGTGTATCTATGAGATGAAAAATTGTAACCCTTTATATGTTTTACAGCACTCCTCATCTGTGCGTGTTTTGAAACAATGTGGATGTTATTACCATTAACGAGCATTTTCAAGACCAAGTGAATCCATGGTTTAAGATTAAAAAAATACAATAAAATATATAATTCAATTTATATACACATAACCCTTATATATATAAAACCATTATTTGTTTGATACATTGACAGATACTTATTGCAAACATTAGATAGTAAATACAATAAATATACAAAAGTGCAGTTTTGATCTATTACAAATCTAAATAGATATTTGACCTACTGTGCTATAACTAAAATACCAAATGATATTTATAAATAGAAATAATCGAATTACCTGTGGTACATATTTCTAATCTTTAAAGATATAACCCATAGCCTAAAAATAATGGTGCGATGTGTTCTATATAGATACACTATATTCGTGACACTTAATCTGCTCCCAAATTCTAACTAATTGTGTGAACATAAAACAAATGTATATATAATTGATATTTATAGCAGGTATAACTATAGAAATAATAATATGTTCAATATTAACCCTGTGATGTATCTACTATTTGTGCACTATAAACAATAAGTAAATATTAATACTGTGTTGAAATATTGGGTTTTATGTCCCTTTAAGTTTTTATTTTGTGAAAAGAGAAAAATGTGCCGTTCACAACATCTTGCTATAGAGAACCTTGAACTATGATCGGTGAAGTTGTATTGGGTTATTGCAAAATTCCTAGGGGTCTATTTACAATTGCTGTAGCGTATCATGTCCTCCAGACAATGCTGCCCCCTGCACATTTGCGGCCAATCGGCCGCTAGCAGGGAGTGTCAATCATTCCAATCGTATCAGATCGGGTTGATTGCAGTGAAGTTGTATTGGGTTGTTGGAAAATTCATAGGGGTCTATTTAACAATTGCCGGGCCTAAAAAGTAGTGGACAAGTTAAGTAAACGGTCTTACAACAAGTGAACCAGAACCTATGGGCATGCGGGCATAGCAGATCTACCCCTTAATCTGGAAACTATTTGGATGTATTTTTGTATTGTTCTTAACAGCTATAATGTACAAAACAACATTTTCTCAAAGCCTAGTGTAGTGTCAGCTCATCCATTATTTAAAATCTTAAAGGGATAAGAAACTCTAAATTCTTCTCTCACGATTCAGATAGAGCATGTTATTTTAAGCAACTTTCCATTTTACTTTTATCTAATTTGCTTTTTCTTTGCTATCCTTAGTTGAAAAGCATACCTAGCTAGTCTCAGGAGCGAGCTGCTGATTGGTGGCTGCACAGATATGCCTCTTTCTATTGGCTTACCTGATCTGTTTAGCTAACTCCCAGTAGTGCATTTCTGCTCCTTCAACAAAGAATACTAAGAGAATAAAACAAATTTGATAATTAAAGTAAAACAGAAAGTTGTTTAAAATTGTATAATTTACCTGACACAATAACATCTTGTAACCTGTGTGCTGCAAATAGAATATATCTATGTCTGGAGACATAAATTACAAACTAGAAGCTACATTGTAGAGTAGCTTTGGTCACATTTGTACATCAGGGGATTGTGAGGAAAGTGTTTTACACCATTTTAGTGTAGATAATAGCAATGTTTTTATTTGTCGATGTCACTTGCATGTGAGATTATGTTAGTATTCTAGGGGGCCGATTTAACAACGACCGAATGGCCCCTAATCGCCCTGTTTCTGCGCGAGCCTTTAGGCTCGCCGGAAACAGGAGTTAAGAAGCAGCTGTCTTAAGACCACTGCCTCTAAACTCATACGCCTCCTCTGAGGCTGCGATCAGCAATCCGCTCGATTGTGTATGATCGGGTTGATTGACACCACCTGCTAGCGCCCATTTGGCCGCGAATCTGCAGGGGGCGGCATTGCACAAGCAGTTCACCAGAACTGCTTGTGCAATGTTAAATTCTGACAGTGTATGCTGTATATATCTGTAGGGGGCGGCATTGCACATGCACAAGCAGTTAACCAGAACTGCTTGTGCAATGTTAAATGCCAACAGCATTTACTGTATATATGTGTGTATATGTAATATCCAAGCAAAAATTGTACTTAGCACACCACTTGTAATCTGGCCCATTACGTAAGGTTAGCTCATATTCATTCTGAATGCTAGCAAATCTAGTGTAGATAGCCATAAAGTATTTATTACATATTTATCTATTTTTGTCTGCTTTCAGTTCCCCACTGGCTTTCATGGACATTTTAGAAGCCGAATCCGTAATGATATATGTCAGGAATACCGCAAAGAAGCCATGCCGCTACCTCCGCACGCATTTGAAAAGAGGATAAAAGTGAGTTTCACAAGTAAAATCCAAATGAAAAATATTGTGTCTGCCAGATATAAAGTAAAGCTCATGAAAACCCGACTTTCTACACATAACTCTCTCCTGTTTACTGTATATTCTCAACTACAAGCGATAGGATTTACTTTCAAAATGCATCATTTATTCAAAGGGAAATGAAACTATCAGGTTTTAAACAGAGCAGGAGATTTAAAAAAACACAAAAAAACTTTTGACTTCTATTATCAAATTGACTTTGTTCTTTGGTATATTTTATTGTAAAGCATACCTAGGTAGAAGCAGCAATGCACTACTGGGAGCTAGCTGCTGATTGGTGGCTGCCAACATATGTTCTGTCCTTTACCAGAGAAAGAGAGCTTTAAAGGGACAGTCTACACCAAAATTGTTATTGTTTAAAAATATAGATAATGCCTTTACTACCCATTCCCCAGCTTTGCGCAACAAACACTGTGATATTAATATACTTTATAACATTTAAACCTCTAACTTTCTGCCTGTTTCTAAGCGACTATAGACAGCCTCTTATCACTAGACTGCTAGTTTGTGTGGGCCATATAGATAACATTGCGCTCATGACCGTGAAGTTGTGCATGATACTGCACATAATTGGCTAAAATGCAGGTCAATAGCCATGTGATAAGGGGGCTGTCAGAAGAGGCTTAGATACAAGGTAATCACAGAGGTTAAAGTATATTAATATAACCATGTTGGTTGTGCAAAACTGGGAAATGGGTAATAAAGGGATTATCTATCTTTTTAAGAATACAGTTGACTGTCCCTTTAATTATAATCTGCCCAAATTATGAGGTTACAGAGTTACAAAAAGGTTTTCACTCGCACTGTTTTATTACAGGGTGTGTATGCACTTACAGAACCCCCTTCTTTCTTTCTAGTATGACTGTGTGTGTAGTTGCATGTGTGTATTTGTGTATGTGAGTGCATGTGTGTTTGTGTATGTGAGTGCATGTGTGTTTGTGTATGTGAGTGCATGTGTGTGTTTGTATATGTGAGTGCATGTGTGTGTTTGTGTATGTAATTGCATGTGTGTATTTGTGTATGGGAGTTCATGTGTGTTTGTGTATGTGAGTGCATGTGTGTGTTTGTGTATGTGAGTGCATGTGTGTGTGTTTGTGTATGTGAGTGCATGTGTGTTTGTGTATGTGAGTGCATGTGTGTTTGTGTATGTGAGTGCATGTGTGTGTTTGTATATGTGAGTGCATGTGTGTGTTTGTGTATGTAATTGCATGTGTGTATTTGTGTATGGGAGTTCATGTGTGTGTTTGTGTATGTCAGTGCATGTGTGTGTTTGTATATGTGAGTGTATCTGTATGTGTTTGTGTGTGTGAGTGCATGTGTGTATTTGTGTATGTGAGTGCATGTGTGTGTATGTGTGTGTTTGTGTATTTGAGTGCATGTGTGTGTGTTTGTGTTTGTGAGTGCATGTGTATGTGTTTGTGTATATGAGTGTATGTGAGTGCATGTGTGTGTTTGTGTATGTGAGTGCATGTGTGTGTATGTGAGTGCATGTGTGTGTATGTGAGTGCATGTGTGTGTTTGTGTATACAAGTGCATGATGTGTGTGTGTTTGTGTATGTGAGTGCATACAGGTATACCCTGCTCTTACAGCGAGTTAGGGACCAGAGCCCAGCTGTAAAGTGAAAACTGCCTTAAAGTGAAACAAGGCAGTTTTAGTTTTCTTTTCACTTGCCAGTGTGTTTAAAAACTTGAAAACATGTTTACACTAACATATATTAGATGTGCAATAGTGCTACATTTAGTTTAACACTAGCACAGCAAGTATTCAATTAGTATTCAATAAATATTGTACCTGTAAAATAGTGACAATTACTGTAGTAATATTTGCCAGACTATAACACTGAGACACAGATTGCGCTGTAATGCTGTTAACAGAGTGAACTGTGCATAACAAAATGGTGCCAGTCGCTTTTCTCGCAATCTCATGATGATTACAGCACTGTTTCAAAATCCTTGGAGGTTGAACTTCAGTTCCACAAAGCTCTGTATTAGCGAAGCGCTGTAAAGTGAATCGCTGTAAAGTGAGGTATACCAGTATGTGTTTGTGTATGTGAGTGCATGTGTGTGTGTTTGTGTATGTGAGTGCATGTGTGTGTGTTTGTGTATGTTATTGCATGTGTGTGTTTGTGTATGTGAGTGCATGTGTGTGTTTGTGTATGTGAGTGCATGTGTGTGTTTGTGTATGTGAGTACATGTGTGTGTGTTTGTGTATGTGAGTGCATGTGTGTGTGTTTGTGTGTGTGAGTGCATGTGTGTGTGCATGTGTATGTGAGTGCATGTGTGTGTGTGTTTGTGTATGTGAGTGCATGTGTGTGTGTTTGTGTATGTGAG
>NC_069505.1:256011885-256116885 GCF_027579735.1 Bombina bombina
GTGCTAATTTATTTTGCGCCTGAAAACGGGCAAATTTGCACAATAAATAATCAGCCACTACAAGTGGCTGGTTATTGCTCAGATCTCTGGTTAATTTTATAATGTGCCCCAAATGCTCCCAAAATACAGTGGTGTGTACTTTATTAAAAAAATAAAAATTGTAGCATCTTTATTTTTTAATACTATAACTGCACCAGGCAGTTTTTGGGGGCTAAAGTTGGTGGGAGTGGGGTGTTAGAAAAAAACTGCACTGAAAAGTGCTTTTACATTGCGGTCTATGGGAACTGTGTGCTCCCAGTAAATATAAATGTATATGCTTATATACATATATATTAATGTGTTAATATGTGTATACTCACCTATTAATACATAAATATATATGCATATAAGCATATACATACATTTTTACAATTTGCTGCCATCGCTATGTGACTTACCCCCTTCACTGCGCTTTGGCTCTGTGCAGTGTATGATGGCATCACAAAAGCGATATTTAGAGCTCC
Source organism: Bombina bombina (assembly GCF_027579735.1). Taxonomy (NCBI): domain Eukaryota; kingdom Metazoa; phylum Chordata; class Amphibia; order Anura; family Bombinatoridae; genus Bombina; species Bombina bombina. The sequence goes on from NC_069505.1 coordinate 256,012,389, forward strand.
ACTTGTAATATGGCCATAAACCTAAGTTCACAGAACAGTAATGTGAAGGGAAAGTCTGTGCATCTATATACCAGAAGTGATATCAGGACATCGGTAGGTAAGGTGATAGGGACAGCACTGAGGTCTTTCATACTTGCACAAGAAGCTATCCCTTAGTTGGTACTTCATACACCCAGGCTGGTGATTCTGTTTGATCTGCAACCTTGAGTCTATCATATGTGCATTTTATTTAGGCTGCATATGCATCATTATAGCATCATATTTTATTCTTTTAAAGATTCTTATTACCAGTGTTGAGCTTGGCTCTTGCACATCATCAGGAGTCATTAAACGTTAATACATTCTAGATATAATGATGTATTTAATGCAAAGCTTAGCCTAGGAGTAATATGCAGATGTAGGAGCAAATTTATCAAGGGCCAAATGGCCCCTGATGCCCCTGTTTCCATCCGAGCCTTCAGGCCCACCAGAAACAACAGTTATGAAGACTGCTGCTCCTTAACTGGTCCGCTGCCTCTGAGGCTGCGGACATCCATCCGGCCGATCCTATACGATCGGGTTGATTGACGTTCCCTGCTAGTGGCCGATTGGACGCGAATCTGCAGGGGGCGGTATTGCACAAGTATTTCACCAGAACTGCTTATCCAATGTTAAATGCTGACAGTGTATGCATATCATGTCCGCCAGGCATTGGTAAATCGGCCCCCATGTCTCTAAAATATTATTAGATGGTTAAATATTGAAAATATGTGTGAAGTTTTCATCTCTATAAAGTACAATAGTTGCCCCATGTAGAAACCAAATTTTACCTTAGCTAATGTTTTCTGTTGTGGGCAATTAGAGACTGAGGGGTCAATTTATAAAGCAGTGGATGCTGCCTCCGACCCACTCCACTTCAGTTCCGCCTGAAGCGTAAGTTAAGAAGCAGTGGTCCTAACACCTCTGCACCTTAACTCGCGTGCCACCTCTGAGGTGGCGGACAGCAATCAGCCCGATCGAATACGATCGGGTTGATTGACACCCCCTACTAGCGGCGAATCTGCCGGGGGGCGGAATTGCACAAGCATTTCACTAGAACTACTGGTGCAATGATAAATGCCGACAGCGTATGCTGTCGGTATTTATCGATATGCGGCCGACATGATTCGCTATAGCGGATTGTCTGTCCGCACCATGATAAATTTACCCCATGTACATTGTGCAAACAATGGCTGTGGGAAATATAACAGTGTTAACATAATTTTATTTATTAGGGTATAAAGTCCCTTTGACATGTTTTATTCCTCACAGCTATTATTTGCTGTCTCCAAGTGACTTCAGTAGAATAGCTTAAAGGGACATACTACTCATATGCTAAATCACTAATATTAAAGGGACATCATACTCATATGCTAAATCACTAATATAAAAAGGACATAATACTCATATGCTAAATCACTAATATAAAAGGGACATAATACTCATATGCTAAATCACTAATATAAAAGGGACATAATACTCATATACTAAATCACTAATATTAAAGGGACATAATACTCATATGCTAAATCACTTTAAACTGATGCAGCATAACTGTAAAAAGCTGACAGGAAGATATCACCTGAGCATCTCTATGTAAAAAAGGAAGATATATTACCTCACAATCTCCTCAGCTCAGCAGAGTAAGTTCTGTGTAAAAAGTTATACTTCAACTGCAGGTAAAAAAGATAAAAAAATGAAAAAATGAACAGAATCCAATCAGCATCAACAGTGCTGAGGTCATGAACTCTTTTACTGTGATCTCATGAGATTTCACTTAACTCTCATGAGATTTCATTGTAAACTTCCTTAAACTGAATCGGGAAATAAGATGAGTGTGCACGAAGCTCAATCCTTCAGCTGTCCCGGGACAGACATACTGATTTGCTGCTTAAAGTCCTTTACAATGGGGTTTGAATACTTCAGACATTTTGAGGTAAAATATCTTTCTTTTTTACATAGAGATGCTCAGGTGATATTTTCTAGTCAGCTTTTTACAACTATGCTGCATCACTTTCATGTGTTTTAACATTTGGGTATCATGGCCCTTTAAATAAGGAGAACCTTTGTAACATGACAGTGCCCATTACTTTATAGATATTCAGATGGATTGGAAATCGCACAGTTTTCAGAGTTAAATTGTAGAAAAGTGAACAAAATTAATAATGAAAATATATTGCAAAGTTTTTATTCAAATTTAATTAAAGGAACATGATTCAGGTAGAGCAGAAAATGTAAACAACTTTCTAATTTACTTCTTCATTCTCTTTGTATCTTTTGTTGAAAAGCAGGTGCATATGCTTAGGAGCCGGCCCATTTCTGGAGCACTATACAATATACAGCAGTGTTGTTCTAAGAATGTTATTCATATACAAGATCACTAGGTGGCAGCACTATTTCCTGCACATAGTGCTCCAAAAACCTACCTAGGTATCTCTTCATCAGAGTACCCTGAAAACTAAGAACATTTGATAACAGAAGTTAATTGGACTCATTTTTATTTAATTTGTATGCTCTGTCTGAACCACAGAAAAACAAATAGGTTTCATATTCCTTAAAACATTTCATATTACAGTCTCATAGTGTATAAAGGCCGCGTCTTCATTTGAGTTACATTTTATAGCTCCTTCCTTTGTGAAAGTTGTCTGTTTGCACAATTATTTGAAAAACCTGATTCACATTACACGTTGCACTGTGTTTAGCTTTATTTGTAGGTATTTTTGCTTAGGTACTTTGATTTGAGCGGTTTATTGCGCTATTATTCTCATACGATATAACAATAACACACAGCAATAAATTCTGTTTGAATATAAAAAAATACTAAAAAAACAACCCAGCGTGTGAGAGCTTACAAGCTAGAAGGGAACTGAAGTTTTCCATGAGATAAGAATAGATTACAAGGAGATTAACTTCAGAGACGTGAAAGAGATGTTAATTTGCGATGAGCCGAAATTAGGTGCACAGTTGGGGGAGTGAGCGGTTTACTGTGAGTGAAAGGCGAATTCTTGGGACATAGTGAACATTCTAGATAACCACGGCAGTTTGAAATAAAATGTAAGAATATGGTAATGAAAATCAGTTGGCGCTGCTAAAGCTTATTCAACTCCAAAACTATTTTATTCACATCAAAGAGCACCGTTTAAATATGTAAAATATTTTATTCATTAAAAGTTTTTTAACTCCTTCAATGCTCATGAAGAGGCATGCACATCGATACCTGTAGGCACATGACGAGCCCTTCTCATCATGCAGGGGGATCACCGATGATCAAATTGTCAGTCCCCCTCTCTACAGACCGGGGTTCGTTGGTTGCCAAGTAGTCGTCACTTCCAGGCTCCATGGGAGTGCCTGTGACGTCACCATGTGTGCACGTGGTGACATCACAAAGGGGGCTTTACCAGGGCACTCAGTGTAGCTGGAAGGGAGTTGGATGGGGGAGGTTCTTCAATCCCCTCAATCTCTGCTCCCCTTGGAGCTTCAAACCTCCGATACCCTTCATTTGAAAGATAATCGTCTCTTTCAAATGGCGTTTTTTGCAATATACTTCCATTAATAAAAATGCTTCTATTCAAAGTTATTACTCTTTTAGCGGCATATGCTACCTGTGACTAAAGGATGAGGATGCAAACACTATGGGGCCTATTTATTAAAGTGCAAGTGGACATGATACAATGTAGCTAATCATGTCCGCCGCACATAGACAAATGCCGACAGCATACTCTGTGGGCATTTATCATTACACAAGCAGTTCTTGTGAACTGCTTGTGCAATGCCACCCCCTGCAGATTCCAGCCCGATCGTATAGGATCGGGTGGATTGATGTCCAAGGCCTCAGAGCAGGCAGACAAGTTATAGAGGTCTTTAGACCGCTGCTTCATAACTGCTGTTTCCTGGCGAGCCTGAAGGTTCGTGCGGAAACAGGGGTATCAAGCTCAATTCGGAGCTTGATAATTCGTCCCCTCTGCCTGCTTAAATAGCTGGCTATGATGTGTATTGTGTCGCTGTAGTCTTAATTTGTGCCATATAAGCCAATGTTGGCTCTCTGAGAAGGTTGAATGCTGATGCACAGGGTGCTCACAGGATATGTGCATATGCCAAGGAAAAGAAGTAATAACTTTTACTAGAAGCAGTTTTGATCATTGAAACAAGTACAAATAATGAGAAAAATATATAGATAATAAAATAAGAGATTTTTGTCATTCATAAAGGATGAAGAACTGTATTAATGCCATTTTTTTGTATATTTGAAAAATCTGTAACTTGGTAGACACTGCGGGGGCAAAATCAAATTAGTAATAATTAAACAGAAATATAGACAAGGATCTAAAGATTAACACAGTGACTATAAAATGCTACACTCTCTATGCTAAACCAACTTTACTTAAAATAAAATTAATCTGTGCTAATTGTAATAAAAATCAAATAAAAAAGTTTAAAAAAAGCAGTAAAATGTGTGACTGTATAGAAATAAGTATTAGCTAGTGACACTACTAACAGTATGGAGATAGAATAAGGTTTAGAACAGAGATGGGTACTTATGCCTACCCCCCCCCCCCCCCAATTTATCAATGTGCATATGACAATGTTCTCTGCCACTAACCTGTCCATCTGCATTCAGGGTGAGTCACATGACAGTCACAACCCTGAGTTATCATTACACAAGAATGTCCTTACTCTCGCACAACCAATTGCTCAAGAGCAGAGCTTGGCAATCATGCCGGACGAATCAGTCCTGGATGTTTTAAGAGATTAGGAAGTAGCATTTGAAGAAAAATTGAAAAAGTATTGGGTGTTTTTTATTATATTCAAACATTCAAATTTTATATTCAAAGGTCCAGTTTGCAAATAGTGAGAAATTCAATCTAAAAACATTTTATAACTGGTGGGCAGATTTAAAAAAAAAACTGTATAACATTAAACTCTAGCTAAACACATGAAGAACAAATTAAAACCAAAAGTTCTGATGTTAATTGCGCATTTACAATCCACTGAACATAACAAAATCTTATGTCTTAGGTTTAACACAGTTTATGTTATCAATTTTTTACTTTCGTAATAGCTGAAAAGCCTTAGAAAACAGCACAATGCTTAGAATTACAAATATTAGCACATTTAAGTAAGATTTAAATATGAAAATAATGCTTTAAAGGTGTTTTCTTGAAAGGAAGTGGAGCGCTAAATTAACGCATGCCTGCAAACTCGCAACTTTGACCGATTGGGGCACACATAGCAATTAGCGCTCAGAAAATTAACCAGACCTCTGGTTAATTTTCTAAATGTCCTCCAATTGCCCCCAAACTTAAGTGTTAGTTTTTTTTCTTTTTTTTTAGTTAGTTTTTGGGGGCTACATTTGGCGGCTGTGGGGTGTTAGAAAAAAACAAAACAGTACAATGCAAATAATAGAAATGTCTTTTAGTGAAAGAAATGAACAATGTACTTTAGAGTATTATTAAATAATAAAAGTATTATTATTATAGGTTTTTGTTCACACCAGATATATGTCATATAATGTTTTTAAAAAAAATCTAATTGCAGTAATTTATTGTAATTTTAATGATTTTTTTAAGCTAATTAAAAATCCCCCATCATTGATGTGTGCGATTACCTACAGTGCAGTGTTGCACAAATAATACATTGCATTTTACATGTATACAATTTAGTACAATTAACATCTTAATATTAGGATGCTAACATTGCATGTGATTTGATTCACATGGATGCTGGACGGATTCCGTTGTGGGAGGAGCTGAATCAGGCGCACGAAACAAGTGCCACTGGTGAGTGATCTACGCCACCAACCTCCCGGGCTCATTGAGCCATTGGTGAAATCCTATCGCTGTTTTCACCGGGCTATTTTGAACAGAGGTTGGGGGTGAGAGTCCCTCCTTCGTCTGTGTTTGCTGCGGAAGCTGCCTATAGCCATACTGGTCCACTTGCTAGGACCTCAACCTGACAACTGAAGACACAGCTTCAGACACCTGACCATAGGCAGTCGCTGCCGTGGGGAGAAGCTAAAAGTGGAATCTGACATTACCGCCAGTCTACCTACTATAATCTGTACGAAGAGGCCTGTAGCTGATTACATCGAATACGTTGACCCCAGAAGATCCAAAAGACACCTAGTGCCTTTCTTTCCTGTTTGCATCGTAGCAGATCTGGAGTGCTCCCAGGATCCCACAATGGCTTGAGTGAGTGAGGGGTGGTCTATGCTACGCTCCAGCATTCGCTATCTAGGGGTAGGAGCCACCATTTATTGCACCGTTTATCACCCAATCAAGGGTGTGTATCTACAGGCTGGAGCTACTACTTGAACATATCAGCCATTACGTGGAAAGCAACAGGCTATTATGAATGCCGGTACAGCCTCAAGATAAGTACTTATTTATATTTCTTACGCCTATCATCTCTGACACATTGTTCATCTGAAGATAATGGTCAAGGCTTCAATACTTTGCTTTTTCATATCTTTCTATTTTGTGTGAAAAGGACTTACTATCAAGCCCATATAGAGGCTTTCTTAAAAAGCAAGTTTAAACCCAGAGGTTTAAAAGTTAATGTTTTGTCTATAATTAAAGAGCCTAAGGGGCATATTTAGCAAGCTCTGTATGGAGCTTGATGCCTTGTGTATTCGATTGGGTTGATTTCTGTCCGCCGCCTCAGAGCAGGCGGACAGGTTATGAAGCAGCAGTCTTTAGACTTCTGCTTCTGTTTCCGGCGAGCCTGCTCTGAGGCGGCGGACAGAAATCAACCCGATCGAATACGATCATGTTGATTGACACCCCCTGCTAGCGGCCAATTGGCCACGAATCTGCAGGGGGCGGCATTACACCAGCAGTTCACAAGAACTGCTGGTGCAATGATAAATGCCGACAGCGTATGCTGTCGGCATTTATTAATGTGCAGCGGACATGATCCGCAATATTGGATCATGTCCGCTCGCACCATCTTAAATATGCCCCTAAGTATAAACTTAACAAGATATTATAACATTTTGCTTTACGGAAAAAATAAATCCTGGAATTCGCTCAGAATATTACTGAAATAATTTCTATTGTTCCTGAAAGCTGCCAAATTACCCCTCAGAAAGTGGCTACAGTACACCTGAGGGTAAACACTGGGTAATTCTGGAACTCTCTTGGAGGATCTTGGTAGTAATTCATACTTGCCTCAAAGCTTCTAAGCTACCACTCAAAAGCTGATATATTATACAGCATCCTGAAATTTCACCTTCGTTTCTGGGTTTAACAAATCTGAAGATCATATAGAGAACAACCATCCTCTTTAAATTACTGAACTATATGACTTTGTTCTGCCGGATGGCATAAAATTTACTAAGCCATCATAAAAGGAAAAGAAAAAAAAAAGGGAGAGAGAAAATTTAAGTGGCTACCAGGAGATATAGAGCATCTGTTAAGTCTGGAATGTTATGTATGTCAAACATGGGACTTGCTCCCCTTGATTCAAGATCATAGATGCTCAAAGCATATGCCTAAATAATCTAAATATGTATATGTTATCTCATACAGCTAAAAAAATGTATTGTTGCAATACTATATTTGTTTCTAAAATAAGGAAGCTTTCGCCTAGATTACGAGTTTTGTCGGTAAAGACCTGCGGGGCTAACAAACCTTTTTTTTCCAGCGCTCACTTAAGCAAACGCTGGTATTACAAGTTTTCTGAATGGCTGCGTTAGCCTCAGAAAAGTGAGCGTTGAGCACATTTTTTCTTCACTTCTCACTGTAATACCAGCGTTGCTTAAGTCAGCGGTAAACTGGCTAAAACGTGCTCGTGCATGATTTCCCCATTGGAAACAATGGGGCTGAGCTGGCTGGAAAAAAACCTTAACACCTGCAAAAAAGCAGCGTCCAGCTTCTAACGCAGCCCCATTGTTTCCTATGGGAAAAAAGTTATGTCTGCACCTAACACCCTAACATGAACCCCGAGTCTAAACACCCCTAATCTTACACTTATTAACCCCTAATCTGCTGCCCTCACTATCGCTGACACCTACATTATATTATTAACCCCTAATCTGCCGCTCCGTACACCGCCGCCACCTACATTATCCCTATGAACCCCTAATATACTGCCCCCACCTATATTATAGTTATAAACCCCTAATCTGCCGCCCCCAACGTCGCCGCCACCTAACTACACTTATTAACCCCTAATCTGCCAACTGGACATCGCCGCCACTTTAATAAATGTATTAATCCCTAAACCGCCGCACTCCCGCCTCGCAAACACTATAATAAATTGTATTAACCCCTAATCTGCCGTCCCTAATATCGCCGCCACCTACTTACAATTATTAACCCCTAATCTCCCGCCCCCAACGTCGCCGCTACTATAATAAAGTTATTAACCCCTAAACCTAAGTCTAACCCTAACCCTAACACCCCCCGAAATTAAATATAATTTAAATAAATCTAAATAAAATTACTATCATTAAATAAATTAATCCTATTTAAAACTAAATACTTACCTATAAAATAAACCCTAAGATAGTTACAACATAATTTAATAATTACATTGTAGCTAGTTTAGGATTTATATTTATTTTACAGGCAACTTTGTATTTATTTTAACTATTTACAATAGCTATTAAATAGTTAATAAGTATTTAATAGCTGCCTAGTTAAAATAATGACAAAATTACCTGTAAAATAAATCCTAACCTAAGTTACAAATACACCTAACACTACACTATCAATAAATTAATTAAATAAATTAACTACAATTATCTTACATAAAATACAAATAAATAAACTAAACTATATTACAAAAAAAAAAAAACACTAAATTACAAAATATAAAATAATATTACACAAATTTGAATCTAATTACACCTAATCTAAGCCCCCTAATAAAATAATAAAATTCCCTATCCTAAACTAAATTACAAAGTAATCAGCTCTTTTACCAGCCCTTAAAAGGGCTTTTTGCGGGGCATTGCCCCAAAGTAATCAGCTCTTTTACCTGTAAAAAAAACAAATACAATACCCCCCCAACATTACAACCCACCACCCACACACCCCTACTCTAAAACCCACCTGATCCCCCCTTAAATTAACCTGACACTACCCCATTGAAGATCACCCTACCTTGAGCCATGTTCACCCAGCCGGGCCGAACTCTTCATCCGATGCGGGCACAAGTGGTCCTCCAGCTGGGCAGAAGTCTTCATCTGATCGGGGCAGAAGAGGTCCTCCATCCAGCAGAAGTCTTCATCCAAGCGGCATCTTTCTATCTTCAATCAATCGTAGCGGAGCGGGTCCATCTTCTATCCAGCCGACGCAGAGCCATTCTCTTCTTCTGATGTCCTAACTAAGAATGAAGATTCTTTTAAATGACGTCATCCAAGATGGCGTCCCTTGAATTCCGATTAAGGTTGATTTAATCAGCCAATCGGATTGAAGTTCAATCCGATTGGATGATTGGATCAGCCAATAGAATTGACCTCGCATTCTATTGGCTGATCCAATCATCCAATCGGATTGAACTTCAATCCGATTGGCTGATTAAATCAACCAATAAGATTTTTCCTTCCTTAATTCCGATTGGCTGAGAGAATCCTATCAGCCAATCGGAATTCGAGGGACGCCATCTTGGATGACGTCATTTAAAGGAACCTTCATTCTTAGTTAGGACATCGGAAGAAGAGGATGGCTCCGCATTGGCTGGATAGAAGATGGACTCGCTCCGCTACAATTGATTGAAAATAGAAGATGCCGCTTGGATGAAGACTTCTGCTGGATGGAGGACCTCTTCTGCCCCGATCAGATGAAGACTTCTGCCCTGCTGGAGGACCACTTGTGCCCGCATCGGATGAAGAGTTCAGCCTGGCTGGGTGAACACGGCTCAAGGTAGGGTGATCTTCAATGGGGTAGTGTTAGGTATATTTAAGGGGGGATCGGGTGGGTTTTAGAGTAGGGGTGTGTGGGTGGTGGGTTGTAATGTTGGGGGGGTATTGTATTTGTTTTTTTACAGGTAAAAGAGCTGATTACTTTGGGGCAATGCCCCGCAAAAAGCCCTTTTAAGGGCTGGTAAAAGAGCTTATTACTTTGTAATTTAGTTTAGGATAGGGGATTTTATTATTTTGGGGGGCTTTTTTATTTTATTAGGGGGCTTAGATTAGGTGTAATTAGATTCAAATTCTTGTAATATTTTTTATTTTTTGTAATTTAGTGTTTGTTTTTTTTGTAATATAGTTTAGTTTATTTATTTGTATTTTATGTGAGATAATTGTAGTTAATTTATTTAACTAATTTATTGATAGTGTAGTGTTAGGTGTATTTGTAACTTAGGTTAGGATTTATTTTACAGGTAATTTTGTAATTATTTTAACTAGGTATCTATTTAATAGTTATTAACTATTTAATAGCTATTGTACCTAGTTAAAATAAATACAAAGTTGCCAGTAAAATAAATATAAATCCTAAAATAGCTACAATGTAATTATTAAATTATATTGTAGATATCTTAGGGTTTATTTTATAGGTAAGTATTTAGTTTTAAATAGGATTAATTTATTTAATGATAGTAATTTTATTTAGATTTATTTAAATTATATTTAACTTAGGGGGGTGTTAGGGTTAGGGTTAGACTTAGGTTTAGGAGTTAATAACTTTATTATAGTAGCAGTGACGTTGGGGGCGGGTGATTAGGGGTTAATAATTGTAGGTAGGTGGCGGCGATGTTAGGGACGGCAGATTAGGGGTTAATACAATTTATTATAGTGTTTGCGAGGCGGGAGTGCGGCGGTTTAGGGGTTAATACATTTATTATAGTGGCGGCGATGTCCAGTCGGCAGATTAGGTGTTAATAATTGTAGGTAGGTGGCGGCGACATTGGGGGGGCAGATTAGGGGTTAATAAATATAATGTAGGTGTCGGCGATGTTAGGGGCAGCAGATTAGGGGTTCATAGGGATAATGTAGGTGGTGGTGGTGTCCAGTCGGAAGATTAGGGGTTAAATAATTTTATTTTAGTGTTTGCGATGTGGGGGGGCCTCGGTTTAGGGGTTCATAGGTAGTTTATGGGTGTTAGTGTACTTTGTAGCACTGTAGTTAAGAGCTTTATGTTCCGGCGTTAGCCCATAAAACTCTTAACTACTGACTTTTATATGCGGTAGGTGTCTTGAAGGTAGAGGCTCTACCGCTCACTTTCTCCAAGACTTGTAATACCAGCATTAGCCAATTCACATTAAAAAGATAGGATACGCAATTGACATAAGGGGATTTGCGGTAGCCTCGAGTCGCGGAAGAAAAGTGAGCGGTGAGCCTCTACCTGCCAAACTTGTAATACCAGCGTTAGAAAAAAAGCAGCGTTGGGACCTCTCAACGCTGCTTTTTAAGGGTAACACAAAACTCGTAATCTAGCCGTTTGTTTGTTATTTTAGATATATCAAAGTGTCTTCTACAGTTGAATGCTGCATTTTTATTTATTTATTTTTTTAAATTATCCTAGCTGGTGACTTTAACGCAGTGTTTAACCCATTCTTAGATCGACTCAAAGCCAAAAATTTACATAGATATAATAGAGAATCTAAATGCTTAAGTTTAAAACTAAAAGATGTTTGGAAAATCAAAATCCAGACAATAGATTATTTACATGTGAATCAAAAAACCTATCATTCATTTTCCAGAATAGATATCTTAATATCTGATCATGCCCTTATTACACTCTCTATTTCATTCAACCCGCATGAAAACAAACAAATAGGAAAGTTTTTTTCCACCTCATTTTTGTACTCTGACATAAAATTTAGAAATTGGCTATCACATACTTTAAAAAAATATAATAATGAATATTTTATCAAACCAGAGATTTTCTGGGAATCAGCTAAAGCTTATTTTAGAGGCTTAATTAAAGCATATATGATAAAAAGAAATTTATTGAGAAAAGAGAAACACTACCTTTAACTAAAGATCACATTGATTAAAATTATATTATTCCCTAAAATACTGTTTCTCTTGCAAAATATACCAGTGTTTGTGCATAATAAAGATATCCAAGTCTTTAATTCTCAGTGCTCTAAGTTTTTATGGGGGAAATGTAAACCTCGCTTATCGATAATTAACCTTTCTTTTTTTAAAAACAATGCAGGATTTGCATTCCCTAATATTAGACTATATAATCTAGCATGTCTTGCCAAAATAGCCTTAGATTAGCTTTCAGAGGCAAATTACATGTCACATAGTGCTGAGAAAGAGGGTTTGATATATCCTTTCTCCCTAAAGGCCCTACTACACAAAACTACTACAATTATGCAAAGGGAAAATTCCTCACCACACCATACTGAACATAATCCTGGCATGGAATAAAATATGCAGGATATTACAAATAAACAATTTAATCTCAAAATATCTCCCAATCAGAGGTATCCCAGATTTTGTCTCTTGATCCTGTTATCACATATTCAAAGCTTGGGATCATAAAGGCCTTAAAAATATGATCCAGTTATTCGATCCCCAAACCAAAAATATAAAAACATATGTAAACCTAGTTTTAGAATTTGTTCTAAACAGGAAACATTTCTTTGCATATCTTCAAATCCGTCATTTCATCAACTCACAAAAATATACACAATGCAATATACATGGGATCTGGGGAAACTAGAATCTATAATTAGAAGTTATCGTGCAGGTATTCATACTATCTCTCTGATTTACAACACACTAATAATTCACAATTCTAGACAAAGGCTAAATGACTTATTTCTTAAGTGGTCTAATGAGATTCCTGATTTAGATCAGGAACTCTTTTAACAAAAATGTTGCACTTTCTGCCAAATACAGTACACTAAATCTATATCTATGAGAAAATCTTATATAAAGCTGATTAATAGATCCTATCTCACCCCATATAACATGGCTAAATGGACCCCTCCTGAATCTAATTTCTGTACTAGATGCTATGATCATAATTCTAATCTGATACATGCTTTTTGGCTGTGTGCAAAAATTAAAAAATTTTGGTTCCATGTTGAATTCTGGCTAAATAAATTTATAGACCCCAAAATCAAATTTCAGTGTGTGCATATTTTTTTAGTTGATCAGATGGCAATCCCAAATAAACATTTAATTAATACCACTATTTTCACTGCCAGACAGATGATATTTAACACATGGAAGAATAAGGGAGCACGTTGGTTTAGAGCCTTCATACATAATATGTATCGCCAAATGATAATTGACCAATACGATCCCATGATATATGTAGAGAGCAAAATGTATGCATTTTTCTCTAAATGGGATGGGGTAATCATGTCTTTATCCCCGGAAACCCAAATACAAGTCCTTCATAAATTCCAGGATTCTCCCTCATTCCATCAAATTATCCAAATGGATGCATATCCTACACTATGGCAACAATCTTTTTTTTTTTTTTTTCTCCTTTTTCTTTGTTTTTTTGAGGGGTTCTCTTACTGAAAAAAGCAACCACAGTATGAGTTTGAATCAATGACAACCTTCTTTTATTTCTTTTGATTTTGTAAGCATTTATCACTATGTCATTGTTGAAAGTCTGTACAGCCAAAATATATGTATATACTGTTGTCAATAAACAATAATAAAATTGGTTAGGCATCAATTTATACTAGACATTGACTCTGCTGTGATATTCTTTGTTAGCTCTGTACTTTTCCATTATTTCTTCTCGCACTGTATTTTATTTTTTAACTTGTGCTGTTCTTAAATGTTTGTTTCTCCTTTGGTATAAATAAAGATTAAAAAAAAAAAAAAAACAATAATAAAAAAAAAATCTTAATATTAATATCTTATTTGCAGAAAAAATACAAAAATATATGTAGGAATAAATTCTTATTACAAAAGCTTGAGATATACATTACTTGTTTTCTGTAAAAGGATATTTTGTTGTTAGTGTTATCCTGTGAGTCTTCTTACTTTATATCAGACTGCACTTAGTGGCAATTTCTAGGCTCTATATTTATTATTATTATTCTTATTCCTCTTATTATTTTTATTAATAATACTATTATTACTATTATTATTATTATTATTATTATTATTATCATTACTGTTACTATTATTATTATTATTATTGTTATTATTACTACAGTTATTATCATTATTATTAATACTATTATTATTATTAGTATTATTATTATTATTATTATTATTAGTAGTAGTAGTAGTAGTAGTAGTAGTATTACTATTATTATTATTATTATTATTATTATTATTATTATTATCATTATTATTATTATTATTATCATTACTGTTACTATTATTATTATTATTGTTATTATTACTACAGTTATTATCATTATTATTAATACTATTATTATTAGTATTATTATTATTATTATTATTATTATTATTATTATTATTATTATTATTAGTAGTAGTAGTAGTATTACTATTATTATTATTATTATAATAACTATTATTATTACTATTACTATTATTATTATTATTGTTATTATTACTATTATTCAGGTAGATTACAAGTTATGCGCGCTATAGGGAATTTAACGAACGCAACAAAAGTTGCTTTATTTTCCCCCCTATAGCGCAGCTATTACAAGTTTAAAAAAACAGCTGTCTTGTGTGTGGGATATGGTTGTGTTGAGCTCCATACCGCACAAAATACAAGCGCTGCTTTGACATGCTCGTGCACGCTTCCCCCATAGATATCAATGGGGAGAAGGTGTAAAAAAAAAACCTGCGATCGAGAAATGAAAAGCTCCATATCGCAGCCCTATTGATATCTTTGGGGGGGAAAAAGTTACGTTTAGACCTAACACCCTGACATAAACCCCACGTCTAAACACCCCTAATCTGCTTCCCCCGACATCTCCGCCATCTACATAATGTTATTAACCCCTAAACTGCCGCTCCCGATATTGCCACCACCTAAATAAATCTATTAACCCCTAATCTGCCGCTCCCGATATCGCTGCCAGTATACTAAAGTTATTAACCCCTATTCCCCTGAACCCCAATATTGCCCACACTATTATAAAGATATTAACCCCTATTCCGCCGCCCCCCGACATCGCCGCGACTAAATAAAGTTATTAACTATGAAACCTCTGGCCTCCCACATCACTACCACTAAATAAATCTATTAACCCCTAAACCGCCAGCCCCCCACATCCCAACAACCTAAATTAAACTATATTAACCCCCAAACCTAACCCTAACGTAACCCTAAACCTAACACCCCCTAAGTTTAACATAATTAAAATAGAGCTAAATTAAAGTTACAATTCTTAACTAAATAATACCTATTTAAAATTAAATATATACTTACCTGTGAAATAAAACCTAAGCTAGCTACATTATAACTAATAGTTATATTGTAGCTAGCTTAGGTTTTATTTTTATTTCACAGGTAAGTTTGAATAAAATAAATACAAACTTACCTGTGAAATAAAACCTAAGCTGCCTTACACTAAAACCTAACAATACAAAAAATTAAAAAACCTACCATTACAAAAATAACAAACAGTCGCCTAGATTACGAGTTTGGCGTTAGCCTTAAAAAGCAGCGTTGAGGGGGCTTTTTAACGCCCGCTGGTATTACGAGTCTGTCAGGTACAGGTGTACCGCTCACTTTTCTTCTGCAAAGAATTACAAGAATTTAAACTAATTACACCTAATCTAATCCCCCTAATAAAATAAAAAAAGCCCCCCAAAATAATAAAATTCCCTACCCTATACTAAATTACAAATAGCCCTCATCCAAGATGGCGTCCCTTGAATTCCGTTTGGCTGATAGGATTCTATCAGCCAATCGGAATTAAGGTAGGAAAAAATTCCGATTGGCTGATAGAATCCTATCAGCCAATCAGAAATCAAGGGACGCCATCTTGGATGACGTAATTTAAAGGAACCTTCATTCAGTGTTAGGACGTCGATGGATGAGGATGGTTCCGCGTCGGCTGGATTGAAGATGGACCCACTCCGCTCCGGATGGATGAAGATAGAAGATGCCGCTTGGATGAAGACTTCTGCCGCTTGGAGGACCTCTTCTGCCTGAATCAGATGAAGACTTCTGCCCCTCTGGAGGTCCACTTGTGCCCGGCTGGGTGAAGACGGCTCAATGTAGGGAGATCTTCAGGGGGGTAGTGTTATGTTTTTTTTAAGGGGGGGATTGGGTGGGTTTTAGAGTAGGGTTGGGTGTGTGGGTGGTGGGTTTTAATGTTGGGGGGGTATTGTATTTATTTTACAGGTGAAAGAGCTGATTACTTTGGGGCAATGCCCCGCAAAATGCCCTTTTAAGGGCTATTTGTAATTTAGTATAGGGTAGGGAATTTTATTATTTTGGGGGGCTTTTTTATTTTTTTAGGGGGATTAGATTAGGTGTAATTAGTTTAAAATTCTTGTAATTCTTTTTTTATTTTCTGTAATTTAGTGTTTTGTTTTGTTTTTAGTAATTTTTTTTTTATTTAATTTTAATTAATTGTAGTTAGTTTAAGTAATTAATTTAATGATAGTGTAGTGTTAGGTGTAATTGTAACTTAGGTTAGGATTTATTTTGTATTTATTTTAGCTAGGTAGTTATTAAATAGTTAATAACTATTTAATAACTATTGTACCTAGTTAAAATAAATACAAAGTTGCCTGTAAAATAAATATAAATCCTATGCTAGCTACAATGTAACTATTAGTTATATTGTAGCTACCTTAGGGTTTATTTTATAGGTAAGTATTTAGTTTTAAATAGGATTAATTTATTTAATTATGTTAAATTTATTTAGTTTAATTTAAATTATATTTAAGTTAGGGGGGTTTAGACTTAGGGTTAGACTTAGGTTTAGGGGTTAATAAATTTAATATAGTAGCGGCGACGTTAGGGTCGGAAGATTAGGGGTTAATAAATTTAATATAGTTGCAGTGATGTTGGGGGGGCAGATTAGGGGTTAATAACTATAATGTAGGTGGCAGCGATGTTGGGGGCAGTAGATTAGGGGTTCATAAGTATAATGTAGGTGGCGGCGGTGTCCGGAGCGGCAGATTAGGAGTTAATAATATAATGTAGGTGTCAGCGATAGCGGGGGCAGCAGATTAGAGGTTAATAAGTGTAATATTAGGGGTGTTTAGACTCGGGTTTCATGTTAGGGTGTTAGATGTAGACATAGATTTATTTTCCCCATAGGAAACAATGGGGCTGCGTTAGAAGCTGGACGCTGCTTTTTGCAGGTGTTAGGTTTTTTTTCAGCCAGCTCGGCCCCATTGTTTCCTATGGGGAAATCGTGCACAAGCACGTTTAGCCAGCTCACCACTGACTTAAGCACCGCTGGTATTGAGGTATGATGTGGAGCTAAATTTTGCTCTACGCTCACCTTTTTGCGGCTAACGCCAGGTTTAAAAAAACCTGTAATACCAGCGTTATCTTAAGGGAGCGGTGGGAACAAAAGGCTTGTTAGCCCCGCAAGCCTTACCAACAAAAACTCGTAATCGAGCCGAAAATTATCCAAAATAATAAAAATGACTCCTATTCTAATAACCTTTTAAAAAAAAAAAAAACTCACCACAAAATAAAAAAACCTAATCTATAATAAACTACCAAGGGCCCTTCAAAGCTCTTTTGCTACAAGACAAAACAAAGGCCCCCTAACAGTATACAAACCCCCACCCTCCAAACTCACAAAATAAAAATAAAGTAAAACCTAATCTTCCCATTGTCCTGAAAAGGGCATTTGTATGGGCATTACCCTTAAAAGGGCATTCAGCTCTTTTCCCTGACCTTAAAAGGGCATTCAGCTCTTTTATGAAAAGCCCAACCCCTAATCTAAATAAAAACCCACCCCAAACGAAATAAAAACATTACATAAAATAAAAAACAAATTATCAAAAATAATAAAAATTATTCCTATTCTAATACCCTTTTTTTTAAAAAAAACACCCCAAAATAAAAAAACCTAATCTAGAATAAACTACAAATAGCCCTTAAAAGGGCATTTTGTAGGGCATTGCCCTAAGTTAAACAGCTCTTTTACCTAAAAATTTTTTACAAAGACCCACTAACATTACAAACCCCCACCCCCCAAACCAACAAAATAAAAAAACTATCTAAAAAAACCTAATCTACCATTTCCCTGAAAAGGGCATTTGTATGGGCATTGCCCTTAAAAGGGCATTTAGCTCTTTTACATTGCCCTGAAAAGGGCATTTAGCTCTTTTACAAAGATCCACACACAGTTGCTGAAGTCCCGCTTGAAGGATCCTTATCCCAGCGGCTCCATCTTCATCCAGACGCCTCCATCTTCATCCATTGCGGGACCCGCATTTTCTTCATCCCTGCGGATGCGAAGCAGTCAATGTGCGGAGGCGGAGGTCCAGCAAAAAGATCCAATAGGATTTTAGCAGCCCTAATTCCTATTGGCTGATTCAAATTTTTCAGCCAACAGTAATGCAATGGTACCCCCAGGATAAAAGGGGTACCTTGCATTTCAATCCTCAGTGTGTGGCGGACGATTGCATGAAGAGGACCTCCACGTCGGATCGATGGACCTCCGCCTGGACCACCGTCTTGGACCTCCACCTTGAACCTTCGCTTGGATCTCTGCCTCCGTGCATTGACCGCTCCGCCTCCGCAGGGAGGAAGAAGATGCCGGTCCCGTGATGGATGAAGATGGAGCCTCCTGGATGAAGATGGAACCGCCAGGATGAAGATCCTTCAAGCGGGACTTCAGCAACTCTGAGTGGATCTTCGGGGGTTAGTGTTAGGATCTTTTAAACTTTTATGGGTGTTTTTTTTTTTTTAGTTTAGGGTTTGGGCTTTTTGTAAAAGAGCTAAATGCATGCAAAAGAGCTAAATGCCCTTTTAAGGGCAATGCCCATACAAATGCCCTTTTCAGGGCAATGGGTAGCTTAGGTTTTTGTTAGAGTTTTTTTGTTTGTTTTGGGGGTTGGTTGGGTGGTTAGTTTTACTGTTTGGGGGGTCTTTCATTGTTTTTGTTTTTACAGGTAAAAGAGCTGTTTAACTTAGGGCAATGCCCTACAAAAGGCCTTTTTTTTTTTTTTTTTTTATTGAGATAATCAGAATGACAACAAAGGTACAAAGTCAAAAATAGAATATAATGAGCAAAGTATATGGCTATATATAAGTCATTAAAGTCTTCATCATGCCATATAGTAGGCCAAATAACCAAAATTGTCCATTCCTTCAGAAAGCACATTTAAAGGAGAAAGTATAATTCTGAGGCCGAAATGGTAAGTATTTACAGGCTTTCTCATAATGCTCTGCAAATTTTTACATTTAATATTGAACAAATATTAATACAAGCAAATGTAAAGATATACACATTTAACTAAGACAAAAGATTGCAGGTCTCAGCAGGTCATGCAAGAGACTCAAAGGGAGGAAAGGGAAAGAGGGGAAGAGGAGAGTGCCAGACACAGAAGAGGGGGAAGGGGGAGGAGAGAGAAAAAAAAAAGACCACAGTACAAGATGTTAAATGCAGGTACAGCCCTAATACTATATCTGTTTGTTCCATAATGCTAGCATCATCTCATGCACTTCCAGGTTATATACTTTTAGGTAGTGATATCTCTCAAGAGAGATGAGATCAGCGACAGATGCTCTCCTATCGTCAGCAGAAGGGACTATTTGGGTATTCCAGAATTTCGGGACAAGTTTTTTAGCCACCGTGAGCATGATTAGTAGTAGTGGGTGTTTGCCCATTTCTGGCAATTTGGGAAGCGAGAGAAGTAGTAAGGTATTTGGACTGTGATTGATTTAGTATCTCTGACATTTCTGTCAGTGTGTCATGCCAAAAATCCTTCAGCCGGGGGCATGTCCACCAAATGTGGAGGAGAGAACCCTCTTCTCTGCAGCCCCTCCAACAGGTGTTATTGAGCGTGGGGTATATTCTGTGCAAGCAAGATGGCGTTAAATACCATCTACATAAGAGTTTAATATGTATTTCCTGTATCGTAGCCGAGACTGAAGATTTTTTAGTTAGTCTGAAAGCTTGAAGCCAAGCATCGTCCTCTAAATTACAGTTAAGCTCCTTCTTCCACGAGTATGTGTAAGATGGAAGGTTCAGAGAGTCCGAGAGTATTAAGTATTTTATAGAGTTTAGATATCAAGTGTGATGGGGTCGATTGCATAGTGCACAGGTCCTCGAAAGGCATTAGCCTTCTTCCAAGGTCCTCCTTATATTTATGGTGGAAAATGAAGTGGAGCAACTGATGGTAATGAAGCCACGAGGAGAAGATCCCCCCATGGGCCTCCTTCATTTCAGACTGTGTTTTTAATCCTCCGTCTGCTGTGACGAAGAGCACCATCCCTGTTCTTAGGCTATAAGGTTGTACCCTAGTGAAACCCAATCGACAGTACGGGAGATCTACTTGTTCAATGATTGGGGTAAGCGGAGCATTTTTAGAGGAGATGTGTGTGCTAGTGGCCAAGATTTTGTCCCAATCTAGTAATATGCCTGCTGTAACATGGTATTTATCAATTAATTTGGGCCTTTTTTGATGATTAGTCCATCCCAATGTTGCAACATTATTTATCTTAAAATTTTCCTGTCTATGTGGATCCATGCTTTATCATTTGAGTTGTGAGCCTATTCTACAACATGTTGAAGTTTTATTGCTTGTTTATATCTCTCTAAGCAGGGTACCCCCAGGCCACCCTCGTCTCTTGGAAGATACATGGTTTTCCTAGGAATTCTAGGTCTGGCTCCATCCCAAATATATTGTTAAAAGGCTTTTTGTAATTGTGTGATATATCCCTCCGGGAGTGAAATGGGAAGAGTTTGGAACAAATATAGAATACGTGGCAAGATATTCATTTTGAGCACTCCAATCCTTCCTAACCATGAAAGTTTTTTACTTTTCCATGAGGACAAATCACGGATTATTTCATTTTTTATAGTGTTATAATTGAGTTTAAACAAGTCAGGTGTGGAGGTGGTTAAGTAGATTCCCAGGTATTTCAGCTTATTCTGGGCTATAGGGATGTTATATGTGTTGCTTAATTGTTTAATATGATTCAAGTTAGTATTTATATTGAGGAATTCTGATTTGGAGAAGTTTAGCTGAAAATTAGAGATTTTACTATAGCTATTCATCACTTTGATTAGAGCAGGGACAGATGTTTCAACCTCAGTCAGGGAAAATAGTGCATCATCCGCATAAAGAGCTTGTTTATGTTCATCCTCTCCCACCACCACCCTCTTAATTGCTGAACTATTTCTAACCTTTTGAGCCAGTACTTCCATGGACATGGCAAAGAGTAAGTGGGATAGGGGCCAACCCTGCCTTGTACCATTTGTTATATTGAACGAATCTGATAGGGCCCCATTAACCCTGATTCTAGCATTTGGGTAAGAGTATAATGCCATAACCATTTTCAGAAAAGGCTCCGGGATGCCCATCTCAAACATGGTTCTTTGCAGAAAGGACCATTGAACCCTGTCGAAGGCCTTCTCCGCGTCTGTCACGAGGAGGACCAAGGGCGTGTTTGTGACTTTAGCGTGGTTTATCAGTTGCAGGATTTTGATAGTGTTATCTCGGGCCTCCCTTCCCGGGACAAAACCCACTTGATCATTGGCAATCAATTTAGGTAAATATTTATTAAGTCTGTTGGCAAGGACTTTAGCAAGTAATTTCATGTCCGTGTTTATGAGTGAGATGGGCCTGAAATTCTCAGGGCGTGATGCCGATTTCCCTACTTTAGGGATAACTGTAATGTGGGCTTTGAGGAGTGATCTAGATAAAGTAGGGCTTTTTCTTAAGTTGTTAAAAAAGTAATTTGTAATATCTAGAAGTGAGACCATCTGGGTCAGGGATTTTACCAGATGGTGTGTCTTTAATGGCTTGATGTAATTCTTCTAATGTGATGGTGGCTGCAAGGTCTAGTTTTTCAGTTTCATTTAAAGTGGGGAGGTGAAGGTCATTAAAGAAGTCATTCATGTGCTCTGCGAGATTCCCTTCAGTAATCTGTGATTCTGAGGGGGAATTAGAGGTATTAATATTGTAAAGTGTCTTATAATAGTCTCTGAAAGTGGAGGCTATAAGTTTGCTGCTATGTGTCATTGTACCCTCTCTAGTATGTAAGGATTGAATGAATGTAGCTACTTGTTTCCTACGTAGGGTTCTCGCCAATATTTTGCCCGGCTTATTGCCTTCCTCGTAATAGTATTGTTTAAGATGTAGGGCGCTACATTGATGTTATTTCATAATATGTTGTTTTAATTCGGTTCTTGTGGACATTTTGCTCCTGCCTACAGGTGTCGTTAGAAGGATCTTGTTTATGTGATTTTTCCAGGGTACTAATCCTATCTAGGAGACTTGTGTGATATATTCTAGCCTGTTTTGCTATTCTAGCGCTGTGTTTAATGAATATTCCACGAATCACAGATTTATGAGCTTCCCATTCTATGATAGGGGAGGAGGACGTATTCGCGTTGAGAGAGAAGTATTCAGAAAGAGCTCTTTCTACTTCCTCAAGGATAAGTGGGTTATCCAGGAGTGAGTCATCTAGTCTCCATATTTTGTTATTGATCAGTAGATCAGGCCACAAAATGGAGCAGGTAACGGGAGCATGATCTGACCAGGTGATATTTCCTATATCACATTGTGTAATGAGGGAAAGACCATGGGAGTCAGTCATCACATAGTCAATGCGTGTATAGCAGTTGTACGGGGCAGAGAAGAAGGAATAATCCCTGTCATTGGGGTACAATATTCTCCAAGTATCGTGTAAGGCGTGGTTATTTAAGGCTAATCTAACTTCTTTAAGAATTGGGCCAGGCACACTTGAGGTGTCCATCAGGGGATCAAGATCAAGATTAAAGTCAACAGCTAGGAATATTACTCCCTTAGCATGGTCTAGCAGTATGTTCAGGATATTTTTAAAAAATGTATCCTGTGCCTGATTGGGTGCATACACGTTTAGTATAGTGAGGGGTTGGCCATATAGCGAGCCTACCAGGAGGATATATCATCCGTTCGGATCTTTGATGAGATGTGTGATTTTTAGGGGCAGTGTTTTGTGAATGAGAATTCCCACTCCCCGCTTTTTGTCTGGGCCAGAAGCAAAAAGGGATATGGGAAAGTGTCTAGGAGTCCAATGGGGCTCTCTTCCCCTTTGAAAGTGGGTTTCTTGTAGCAAGATGATTTGACTTTTTAATTTATTCAATTCTCTGAGTGCAATGGAATACTTGCCCTGGTTGTTGAGCCCCTTTGCATTTATTGAAGTCAGTTTAAGTGCATGTTCTTGAAATCTGCTTTGTTGCATGTTGGAACACAAAAAAAAACAAACAAAAAAAAAACAGAAGGAGAGGGGAGGAGAGAGAAAAAGAACTAAGAAGAAATTGAGGGGGGTGGATGGGGGTACAAGGAGATGACAATGAACTGAGAAGTCAGGTCTAATACCCTTTGTGATTAAATAGCAAGGTTAAAACAAAGTAAGAAAGAGAGCAAAAACTCCAAAAGTGGAGTTGGAAACCTTTGGTTTAAAAGGTAACTACACTGGGGAAGTGTCTCTATGACCGACTAAGTGGTATGCTTGGTAAAGAGAGCATTATATGTGGTGGCATGGAAATTGGGAGAGGGTATAAGGTATGGGAAGGAGGGGAGAAGGGGAGAGGAAGGAGGGGAAGGGTATTGGGGGATACCCGGTGTACATTATGTAAATTATTTTGTCTTTCTAGCCTGATCAACATGTCTTTTCCAAACTCTGGGTGCTATATTCTACTTAAGTATACAATATAAAGCCCTCCCTGGGGGGGGGGGGGGAGTGATTTATATTGTCCTTAGGACTTAGGTTACATATATATTACCATAAGATAATGAGACCTTGTAAGTGTGAAAACAACCTCCTCATGGGTGGGTCAAGTTCTTTAGTGTGAAACACATGTGTCCCCCATTGGTGTAAATAAGAGGCAAGAGGTATAAACAATTGTTACTCAACATGAAAAGGCATACATTGAACGTTCGTGGGGGTGCAATTCTATCCCATACTGAGAGGTACCTGTATAGGGAAAAAGAAGAAACCAGTCATGCAAACTATTCGGTATGCGAGTCAATGAAGGAAAGTCAGTATCCCTAGGAAACCAGGAAAGAGTTCTTGGGGTAAAACAAGGTCAGTTGGTCCAGCACGACCATTCTGAGTGCTTAGACCTAAGTGAGAGAAACCAAAAAAGGATACATCTTTGTGTGAGAAGGGTTCAAGCTTTTCTTATTTTTCTTTCTACCCTTCCCTTGTCTTTTTCCCTTCTTCTCTTTCCATTAGTTCTCCTTCCATTCACTTGTGCTTATGCTTCGGAAGACCAGATGTCTTCGGGAGAAAATTCGCTGAGGAAAGAGCCAAGAGATTGTTTGTGGAAAGTCATTTTGGATTGGAAGAAGCTCCCAAGAGTGCTTCAGTTTCCTGGGCCTCTCCACTGTCCAAGACAGAGTCTCCACTATACGATGCAACTGGAAGGGATAGCTCCTCGTAGAAGAGATTAAGATCTGTTCCTGGCCTGTATATGGCTGTTTTGTTATTAGCTGAGGCTATTAATGAGACTGGGAAGCCCCGTCTATATTGAATATTGTGCATTTTCAGATTGTTAGTAACGTGAGATAGTTCCTTCCTTTTCTGAAGAGTAGTGGGGGGGAGGTCAGTGAACAGTTGTATTTCTTCCCCCGCATGCATAATTGGATGCTTTTCTCTTGCACAACGGAGGAGGTCCTCTCTGTCCTTGTATTTGAGAAACTTAACTATTATATCCCGCAGCGGGACTTTAGGTGTAGGTTTGGGTCTTCAGGCCCTATGAGCCCTTTCTATTTGGATGTCTTTGGCTGAGGGGTTATCTTTAATAACTCTGAAAAGGGCTTGGAGGTAACCCTCAATCGCCGGAGGGAAGATGGTTTCACTAACTCCCCTTATTCTAAGGTTATTGCGGCGAGTCCTGTTTTCCAGGTCTTCCAATTTGTCAGAGAGCATATGTAATCTGTTGTCAAGTTCTTGGACACATGAGGTGTTGGTCTGAACTTCGGTCACTAATGCGTTGTGGTTTGTTTCTAAAGAGACCACTCTCCTCTCCATGGCCCCTAAATCCTTCCTCAGGTCACCAAACAGTGTCCTCATTTCATGCAGGACTACTTTAATGTCATCTTTAGATGACAGGTGAGAGATATCCTTTATTGTAAGAAAAGCCCCCATTTCAGAGTCCTCCATGTTGACTTGTGCTGATAAAGATGTCTGTGAATCTACAGGTCCTTTTATATTTGAAGGGTGCGATTCTCTAGGTATTAAATACTGGTTAAGAGTTTTGGAAGAGGGGGTTTTGTCACCTTTAGCTTGCCTCTTGCAAGGCATCACCTGTTCTTCCAGGTTGAGTTCTGTAGGTTAAAGTATGAGATCTTTACAGAAATGCAGGGAGGTATGAGGCGCTCCTAGTCTTGTCATGAGGGTATGAAGGAAGGAGTGTTCTTCTTTACTAGGCTGATTTTATATATACAGGGATAGGGCTTATATTCATTACAGGGCTCCTCAATGAAACTGTGTGAGAGGGAGTTAACTGTTGTAATGTGTGCAGTCAGGAGTTGTTAGGGCTCTATTCTGATTGTGCAGCGTTGAGTCTTCTGCCCGGGCCCTCCAAGAAAGCTGAGCTCGTTACTCTGTGTACCTAACTGCTGCCAAAATGAGGCCCTGCGATGGCGTCACCCTATCTAGAGTCTGTGACGCACTTGTGGTTAGCTGCGGTTCTCTAGTCAGGTTAAGTTCTGTAGAGTAAAATATAAGATCTTTACAGAGATGTCGGAAGGGGTAATACTCTCCTGGTCTTGTTATAAAGATATGAAGAAGGGAGTGATCTTCTCCCCTAGGATACTTATATATATATATATATATATATATATATATACAGGGATAGGGCATGCATGTATTACAAGGCTACTCAGTGAACCTGCGTGAAGAGGGGGTTAACTGTTGTAAGAGTGCAGCCAGGTGTTATTAGGGCCACGTTCTAGTTGAGAAGTGTTAAATCCTCTGTCCAGGCCTTCCAATAAAGCTGAATTTGTTGCCCCGTATGTCTAACTGAGGCCCTGCAGTAGCGTCTCCCTCTCTAGGGTCTGTGGCGCGCTTATGAGTAGCTGCAGCTCTCTGTCCTTGCCTCTTATCGGTCCCAATTTATGATATGGCGGCAAGTTACTTATCTACTTTTCTAGGCTTTAGGTAATAATTAGCCTCTTCATAGTTAGGGAGGGCAGAGAACCAGCCGTCGCGGTTATGGCCACCCCTGCAGCGCCTATTGTCATTAAGTGCGCTCACCTCAATCCCGGTCGAGTCTGTCTCAAAAATAGTGCAGCTCCTTTATTGTCCGACCGCAGCTCCGGGATGTTCACCGACCTTGTGTAGATATACACGGGAGCCGTGGCCTCCGATGTTTCACAGTCCCTGCGGCCATAGGCCCCAAACAGGATCCCTTCAGAGAGAATCGTGCAGTTTATCAAAAAGGCACCCGATTAGTATTCGCTATAGCAGAGGGATACCGGGTATCAGTGGAGGGTAAAATTAGGATTGGTAAGCCACCATTTAAAGCTTTAAGTCGACATAGGAGACAGGAGCCCTTCTAACTAGCTGCCATCTCCTAGCGTGGCTAGACTCCGCCCCTACAAAAGGCCCTTTTAAGGACTATTGGTAGTTTATTGTAGGCTAGGGTTTTTTTATTTTGGATGGGCTTTTTTATTTTATAGGGCTCTTAGATTAGGTGTAATTCTTTTTTATTTTTGATAATTTGGTTTGTTATTTTTCGTAATTTAGTGTTTGTTATTTTTTGTAATTTAGTAATTTTTTTTCTTTAATTAGATAATTTGTAATTTTTAAAGTAGTGTTAGGATTTCTTTAATGTGTATTTTAGTTTTCTTTAATTGGTAGTTAAGTTTAATATTAGTTTAATAGTTATATTAGTTTAATTGTTAGTTTAAGCTTAGTTTTTTTAATTTGACAGGTAAGTTTTAAATTAATTTATGATAGGGAAATTTTAATTTTAATATAAAGTTAGGGGGCATTAGGTTTAGGGGTTACTAGTTTAAAATAGTTTATTGCAATGTGGGGGCTTTCAGTTTACGGGTGAATAGTTTAATTTAGTATATTTTGTTGTGGGGGGCTTGCGGTTTAGGGGTTAATAGTTTAATTTAATATATTTCTGTCAGGGTGCCAAGAATCAGACTGAGACAAGAAGTGCAAAATTAATCACACCTTTATTAATAGCAAAAAATAATAAAAAGTCCACAAGTCAAATAACAAGCCAGGAGTCAAAACCAGAGGTGGTAGTCAGACGAGCCGAGTCAGGAGCAAAAGCAAATAGTCAGACGAGCCGGAATCAGGAACAAGGAAAACAGCAGAGTCAGGAACAAGCCAGGGATCAGGAACCAGGAAGGACGTCAGGCAGCCAGGTAATACACAGGAACTCTCACAAACAGGTCTGAGACAACACAAAGGCAAAGCATACTGAACAGAGGCCCTTTAAATAATAAGTGATGACATCACAATTCTGAGACTGCAGGAAGTGCAGGAAATGAGCAGCATCCCCCACAATGCACCATAGTCAGGAAGAGAGGTGAGTAAAATGGCTGCCAGCAGCACATGGCAAACAAAACAGGGAAAAAAACCCTGACAGTACCCTCCCCTCAACAACCCCTCCCCCGCGGGAGGACAAAAGGCTTATTGGGGAAACGTTCATGGAAGACACGGAGGAGGGCGGGAGCATGAACATCAGAGGAGGGAACCCAAGAACGCTCCTCTGGACCATAGCCCCTCCATTGAACCAAATACTGTACACGGCCCCTGGACATACGAGAGTCAATAATGCTGCTGACCTCATACTCCTCATGGTTGCCAACAAAGATAGGATGGGGATGGGGCAACACAGTGGTAAACCGATTACAAACCAATGGTTTCAAGAGGGAGACATGAAAAACATTGGAGATGCGCATAGCAGGAGGAAGGTCAAGAGTGTAAGCCACAGGGTTAACCCATCGGAGTATTTGAAAAGGACCAACATAATGGGGAGCCAATTTATTGGAAGCCACACAAAGGTTCAAGTTGCAGGAGGACAGCCAAACTCTCTCACCAACCTGGTAGGAAGGTGCGGGCAGACACCTACGGTCAGCCTGGAACTTTTGGCGCTGCATAGATTGATGAAGGCAATCCTGAATCTGCACCCACGTGGAACGGAGTTGCCGGAGATGCTCCTCCAAAGCTGGAATACCCTGAGACATGAATGAATAGGGCAACAAGGATGGTTGAAACCCATAATTCACCATGAACAGGGATAACTTAGAGGAAGCATTAATAGCACCATTACGAGCAAACTCTGCCCAAGGTAACAGTTCAGACCAATTATTGTGGTGATCTGAGACATAGCAACGGAGGAACTGTTCCAGAGCTTGATTAGACCGTTCCGCAGCCCCATTGGATTGAGGGTGATATGCCGAGGAGAAGGAAAGCTGGATCCCCATTTGAGCACAAAAGGAACGCCAAAATTTGGAGACAAACTGGCTACCCTGGTCGACACTATCTCCTTGGGTAACCCATGTGAATGGAAGACCTCCCGGGCAAAAATAATCACACCTTTATTAATAGCAAAAAATAAGAAGTCCACAAGTCAAATAACAAGCCAGGAGTCAAAACTAGAGGTGGTAGTCAGACGAGCCGAGTCAGGAGCCAAAGCGAATAGTCAGACGAGCTGGAATCAGGAACAAGGAAAACAGCAGAGTCAGGAACAAGCCAGGGATCAGGAACCAGGAAGGACATCAGGCTGCCAGGTAATACACAGGAACTCTCACAAACAGGTCTGAGACAACGCAAAGGCAAAGCATACTGAACAGAGGCCCTTTAAATAATAAGTGATGACATCACAATTCTGAGACTGCAGGAAGTGCAGGAAATGAGCAGCATCCCCCACAATGCACCATAGTCAGGAAGAGAGGTGAGTAGAATGGCTGCCAGCAGCACATGGCAAACAAAACAGGGAAAATACCCTGACAGTACCCTCCCCTCAACGACCCCTCCCCTGCGGGAGGACAAAAGGCTTATTGGGGAAATGGGCATGGAAGACACGGAGGAGGGCAGGAGCATGAACATCAGAGGAGGGAACCCAAGAACACTCCTCTGGACCATAGCCCCTCCAGTGAACCAAATACAGTACACGGCCCCTGGACATACGAGAGTCAATAATGCTGCTGACCTCATACTCCTCATGGTTGTCAACAAAGATAGGATGGGGACGGGGCAACACAGTGGTAAACTGATTGCAAACCAATGGTTTCAAGAGGGAGACATGAAAAACATTGGAGATACGCATAGCAGGAGGAAGGTCAAGAGCGTAGGCCACAGGATCAACCCGTTGAAGTATTCGAAAAGAATCAACATAATGGGGAGCCAATTTATTGGAAGGCACACGAAGGTTCAAGTTGCGGGAGGACAGCCAAACTCTCTCACCAACCTGGTAGGAAGGTGCGGCAGACGCCTACGATCAGCCTGGAACTTTTGGCGCTGCATAGAACGATGAAGGCAATCCTGAATCTGCACCCACGTGGAACGGAGTTGCCGGAGATGCTCCTCCAAAGCCGGAATACCCTGAGACATGAATGAATCGGGCAACAAGGATGGTTGAAACCCATAATTCCCCATGAACGGGGATAACTTGGAGGAAGCATTAATAGCACTATTATGAGCAAACTCTGCCCAAGGTAACAGTTCATACCAATTATTGTGGTGATCTGAGACATAGCAACAGAGGAACTGTTCCAGAGCTTGATTAGACCGTTCCGCAGCCCCATTGGATTGAGGGTGATATGCTGAGGAGAAGGAAAGCTGGATCCCCATTTGAGCACAAAAGGAACGCCAAAATCTGGAGACAAACTGGCTACCCCAGTTGACACTATCTCCTTGGGTAACCCATGTAAATGGAAGACCTCCCGGGCAAAAATAATCACACCTTTAATAATAGCAAAAAATAATAAAAAGTCCACAAGTCAAATAACAAGCCAGGAGTCAGAACCAGAGGTGGTAGTCAGACGAGCCGAGTCAGGAGCCAAAGCGAATAGTCAGACGAGCCGGAATCAGGAACAAGGAAAACAGCAGAGTCATGAACAAGCCAGGGTTCAGGAACCAGGAAGGATGTCAGGCAGCCAGGTAATACACAGGAACTCTCACAAATAGGTGAGACAACGCAAAGGCAAAGTATACTGAGCAGAGGCCCTTTAAATAATAAGTGATGACATCACAATTCTGAGACTGCATCCTGTCTCACACGGAAGATGCACACCAGTCTGGCCATAAAAGGAAATGCAGGAAATGAGCAGCATCCCCCACAATGCACCATAATCAGGAAGAGAGGTGAGTAAAATGGCTGTCAGCAGCACATGACAAACAAAACAGGGAAAAAAAAACCTGACAATTTCTTTGTGGGGGGGCTTGCGGTTTGGGGGTTAATAGGTTTATTGTAGTGGTGACAGTGTAGGGCTTAATAACTTTAGTATAGTGGGGGCATTGTGGGTAGATTATGGGGGAATAATCTTTAAATAGTGTTTGCAATGCAGGAGGGAAGCGGTTTAGGGGTTAATAACTTTATTATAGTGGCGACGATGTCGGGGGAGTGGCGGAATAGGGGTTAATAAATTTTATTAGTGGCGGCGATGTCAGGAGCGCCAGATTAGGGGTTAATAACTTTATTATAGTGTTTGCGATGTGGGAGGGCCTCAGTTTAGGGGTTAATTGGTAGTTTATGGGTGTTAGTGTACTTTGTAACAGTTTTGTTACTTAAAACTCATTACTGCTCTCAGTTTGCGAAACGCATCTTTTAAGTATAGGCTGCAACGCAAGCTTTTTAGCCTCACCGCAAACTTGTAATGGCTATGCTATGGAAGTCCCATGAAAAAACGTATTTTTACGTGTGCGGGACTGACCTTGCGTTACAGGCTAAAAGGCTTACGGTACAGCTATACTTACAAGACTTGTAATGGCTGCGGTGCTGTTTTAACATTGAAATGACCATTTTTCAGCGTTAAAACACGAACGCACAACTTGTAATCTAGGTGATTATTATTAGTAGTAGTAGTAGTATAGTAGTACTATTATTATTATTATTATTATCTTTTATTTGCAAACCATTTTTTTTCAAAATTCATTAGATATTTTTGGCTTCTGAGTCTTTATTGCAGATTTCTGTCTAACAAATTAGAGCATGTAATTTTTGCACTTTAATTTCCCCTTAAGGACAGAACAGTTCGGCTCACATTATACACAGTACAACAGTCCAGTCAAATGCTTTTATAAAACAGATATAACAAAATGTCATGTTTGATGCTAATTATCATATTTCACATTTTTATAAAATGCATTATTAGGTTTAAAGGAAAAAAAGTGAAATACTTAAAAAACACCTTTCTTTTCTCTATTCCAGATATGTTTTCCTTATATGACATATTGCATTCAACACTGCTTTCATTTGAATATTAGTTTTCATACTTGAAAAGAAAGCACTTATTCAATTTAAAAAGATTATTTGAATTAATAGTCAAATCCAAATGAAAGAAATGTAACATTAAATATGAAAGATAGTTTTCATAAAATCAATCAAATTTGAAGCAGAGAAATACAAAAATTAAATTTCAAGAACCAATGCTAGAATAGCAGCCAGAGATGTGTATTTTAAACATAATATATCAGGACAACATAAAGGGCTAGATTACAAGTGTCACGCTAACAGTTGCACGCAAGCGAAAAGGGCTTTATCACAGCCCTTTGGAAGTAGTGCGCGTATTACAAGTTAGAAGTTAATAGGTTTGCTTGAGCGCAATTGAATTTATTGTGTGTCGGGATAGCACAACTTCAGAGCTCTGGTTAACTGTTACGCGAGACTTAAACGTGGGACAAAACACATTTAAAAGTACAGTAATACTCATAATAACACTGATAAAATTATTTAAAAAAAATATTGCAATAAAAAGTTATAAGGGCTCAAAGATATGAGGTCTCAAAAGGCAGGCAAAGGACTTTTACATACATATACATGACTAAAAATATCTAAAAATATCTATGTATGCACTTATGCACTTATATATATATGTCTCTATATGCGTACATATGTATTTATGTGTTTATATGTGTGTATATGTCTGTAAATACATAAATACAGATATAAATACATAAATACAGATATAAATACATAAATACAAATGTACACATCCTATATTATAAAAGACAAGAGTTTGTCTGAAGCCGTCATGCGCAGTTCAGACAAACTCTTGCAGCTGATCGCAGAGAGAGAGAGAGAGAGAGAGAGAGAGAGAGAGAGAGAGAGAGAGAGAGAGAGAGAGAGAGAGAGAGAGAGAGAGAGAGAGAGAGAGAGAGAATGAATATATCACTTCACACAACACGGCCCGTGTCAACGGGCTTTAGGACTAGTATATAGATATTTGGCCAAACAAGTGGCAGTTGTGGAGTCATTTTCAAAATTTGTTCATAATCTGCCATTATCATTAGCACTTTTTTTTCCTTATCATCTGGAAAAACAGCCCTTTACTTACATATGCCAGTCCTGTTTTTTATCACAATCCATATTCTCAGTACTAAACAACTCATTTATAAGACCATTTGTGACTTATCACATTTAACAGCTAAAAGGACTTTAAAAAAAACCCTGAGCAGCATTTTACTGCTTACCCAGAACCCCATAAGTTTTGTCTAACTTTGACTTTGTGCATAGACAAAACACTTTAAGGTGACCCCGCAGTATTAGATGGTGTTAGGAAGCAGACAAATAAAAGCGCTACTTGCTCGATCAATGAAAGTAAAAGCCTAAGCATAAGTGCTTTTAATAATAATAATTAGTCAAATAAATGACCCAACAAACACACATAACTACTATACTGATAATGTCACTCTTCAATTTCCTTAAAGGGTTATGTAACCTAAATAATTCTGTCATGATTCAGATAGAGCCGCAATTTTAAAAAAACTTTCTATTTTACGTCTATTATCAATTTTTATTTGTTCTCTTACGGTCTTTGGTTGAAAAGAAGGGACGCAGCTTAGATATTGACAGCAGATAAGAGCCATAGGCCCAGCAAGTCTGCCCGATAAGAGCTGGCCCATTTCTGGAGCACTATATGGCAGCAGTTTTGCAAGAAAGTTATCCATTTGCAAAAGCACTAGATGGCAGCACTATTCCCTGCTATATAGTGCTCCAGATATTTATTCAACCAAGAATATCATAGGAACAAAGCAAATTTAATAATAGAAGTGAGTTGGAAACTTTTTTTTAAATGGTTTGCTTTGTCTGAAGCACAAAAGAAAATGTTTTGGCAGTGGTGTTTTTAGGTTTTGTGCTGCCCTAGGCACTCAAAATTCTGCTGCCCGCAACCCCCCCCCCCCCCCTCCCAAGTTTTAGTGCCTTTTTGGACTAGGGCAGCGGTCTTAAGACCATTGCTTCATAACTGCTGTTTCTGGCGACCCTGAAGGCTCACACGGAAACAGGGGCATCAAGCTCCATACGGAACTTGATAAATCGGCCCCTAAGTGTTGAAAGCTAACAGAACTAAATACAATAGCTACCTGAATAAACTGTAAGCTCCATGGGCAGTCTCCTATTATACCCTCCTAGAATGTAAGCTCCTTGGGCTAAATTTCCCATTATATACCTGTATAATACTTCTAAAATAACTGTAAGCTTCTAACATATATAACTACAAAAAGATTTGCTTCCCCCCCTCCAATCTGTTGCCCAAGGCAAGTGCCTTGTTTGCCTAGGCCAAAATACACCCCTGTATTTGGGTTTCCTTTTAGAAAACAAATACAGTACATGTATATCTCTACAGTTTTAAAGGAACACCAGGCTATTTGTACGCACCACCTATACGAATCCCTACACACTATGAGATGCACCAACAGGCATTAAGCTGCTGATCTAATCGCTAAACTTACAAAATCATAATTTAGTTTGTCATTAAGAAACAAGTAAAAAAAAAAAACGAACACACCGATGTGTAGTAATGAAACAGTTCACTCTTTAATGTAAGCACATAAAAGACACTGACAAGTGTAACCTCATCAATTGTAGGTATATTAACAGCATAAGTAAAGGTGTTCCCTCAGGCGGATGGAATCCTCTCTCTAGTATGACGTAAGGGACCTTCCTTGGATCATCTCCGTATATGTTGTTTTGTTACTACACCAGGTTCTGGTCTTTATTACAGGCAGGCTCCAGCAAACCTCTTGTTGTACACACAGCATCTCCGTATAGCCGGCTAGGAGAATGCTACTATCCACGAGCCAATTTTGTGGCCATGCCTGAGGGGGACACCTTTACTTATGCTGTTAATATACCTCATATTGATGAGGTTACACTTGGGAGTGTGTTTTTATGTGCTTACATTAGAGTTAACTGTTTCATTCCTACACTTAGATCGGTGTGCTTGCGCTCTTTTTTGTTTTTGTTTCCATAGATCTCCTTGTTACCATGGATACCATATTGGGTGGCTTCTAATGAAGAGCTACAGACACCAAAAAATATTCCATTGATTTTATTTGGACATACCAAAAGTGAAATATCCTTTGCTGGGTTATTATATCCCAAAGATATTGATCAAATTTGGACATAATACTACCAGTTATTTTGATATATGCTATATTGTTATCATATTTTTAATAGGATTGGCGCTACAATAAGAGTTTGGAAGTCTTTTGTAGTTTGTCATTAATCTTATGCATTTGGGTGTTTAATAACAAAATTGGTAGATTAATGACAGACATAATGACTTTGTGTTGTTTTTGGCAGGTTTTAAGCTTCATGAGTGTCAATGAGAGAACCAGATTGGGATTGCGATCAATAGAAAAAACACTGTCAATACCGGACAAATTTTAGAAATCGTTATTTACCATAAAAAAGCACTAAATATGACCACATAGTTAGAGGCAAGCTCTTGTATATTAATACAATGCTCTAATACCTTACAGAGTTTTATCATTGCAGTATTTCATCCCATTTATGTTTAATGTATGATCAATTTGTTTTATGCTGCCCTGTCAATATTTAGTAAGTAACACTCACATCCTAATAGATTTTTATTTTTATTAATTTTGTACTAATTTATTGATCCTTTAACTGATGATTTCTCACTTGTGTTTCTACTTTATATTTGAAGCTTTTTAAATTGCCTTTTGCTTGTCCTGCATGGTGTATCCTACACTCACTCATTTCATAATCCACAGAGCTAATCCTCCAGCCGTCACCGGTGTTAGCTAAAACTATGAATAAATTACACAGAGTTATTTCACAAATATTTTATTTGAGTAAATCCTGTATATTTGTAGAAAGTGACCCAAAAAATACTAATTTATTTATTTACCAAAATGTATTTGTTTTAGTTGTAAACTGACAATATTATGGATTCCATATATTATGCAGCAGAGGCTACTTTGGAGCCCTTGGGGTAGAACTACCTCTCTGCAGCCTCATAGTTAGTGAAGTTAAAAAGTTCAGGGTAACTGGAACTACAATTTCTTGTGTAACAATAAATGCAGACAGCAGAAAAACAGCATTCGCTGCCTGCCCACTGCATCCGCTGCCTGCTTCTGCATCCGTTGCCTGCCCTCTGCATCTGCTGCCTGCCCTCTGCATCTGCTGCCTGCCCTCTGCATCCGCTGTATGCCCTCTGTATCTGCTGCCTGCCCTTTGTATCTGCTGCCTGCCCTCTGCATCCGCTGTATGCCCTCTGTATCTGCTGCCTGCCTTTTGTATCTGCTGCCTGCCCTCTGTATCTGCTGCCTGCCCTCCGCATCCACTGCCTGCCCTCTGTGTCTGCTGCCTGCCCTCTGTATCTGCTGCCTGCCCTCCGCATCCACTGCCTGCCCTCTGTATCTACTGCCTGCCCTCTGTATCTGCTGCCTGCCCTCTGTATCTGCTGCCTGCCCACTGCATCCGCTGCCTGCTTCTGCATCCGTTGCCTGCCCTCTGCATCTGCTGCCTGCCCTCTGCATCTGCTGCCTGCCCTCTGCATCCGCTGTATGCCCTCTGTATCTGCTGCCTGCCCTTTGTATCTACTGCCTGCCTTCTGTATCTGCTGCCTGCCCTCCGCATCCGCTGCCTGGCCTCCAAATCCTCTGCCTGCCCTCTGCATCCACTGCCTGCCCTCTGTATTTGCTGCCTGTCCTCTGCATCCACTTCCTGCCCTCTGCATCCACTGCCTGCCCTCTGAATCCGCTGTCTGTCCTCTGCATCTGCTGCTTGCCCTCTGTATTTGCTGCCTGTCCTCTGTATCCGCTTCCTGCCCTCTGCATCCACTGCCTGCTCTCTGCATCTGCTGCCCGCCCTCTGCATCCGCTGCCTGCCCTCTGCATCCACTGCCTGCCCTCTGTATTTGCTGCCTGTCCTCTGCATCCACTTCCTGCCCTCTGCATCCACTGCCTGCCCTCTGCATCTGTTGCCTCCCCTCTGAATCCGCTGCCTGCCCTCTGCATCCACTGCCTGCCCTCTGTATTTGCTGCCTGTCCTCTGCATCCACTTCCTGCCCTCTGCATCTGCTGCCTGCCCTCTGCATCCGCTGCCTGCTCACTTCATCCGCGGCCTGTTCTCTGCATCTGCTGCTTGCCCTCTGCATCTACTACCTGCCCTCTGCATCCGCTGCCTGCCCACTACATTCGCTGCCTGTCCTCTGCATCCACAGCTTGCCTTCTGCATCCACAACCTGCCCTCTGCATCCACTGCCTACCCTCTGCATCCGCTGCCTACCCTCTGCATCCTCTGCCTACCCTCTGCATCTGCTGCCTGCCCACTGCATCCGCTTCCTGCCCTCTCCATCTGCTGCCTGCCCTCTGCATGTGCAGCCTGCCCTCTGCATCTGCTGCATGCCCTCTGCATCCCCTACCTGCCCCCTGCATCTGCTGCCTGCCCCCTGCATCCGCTGCCTACCCTCTGCAAGCATTGACAGCAGTAGCAGACCTACTCAGCAGAGGTCCTGATGCAAAAGTTTTTGTTGGGCTCCCTAAAGGTAACTCAGTAGTAAGGAATTGTAATAACATACATGCTGCTCTGTACAGTGATTTTGAGGATAGGTAGATAGATAGACCTGCATTCTGCACTAATAAAAGTCTCCCCTGCATTAGGATTATACACATTCTGCACATGCATATGTATAGACTGGCTGCTATGGGCCCCACCCAGCACTTGGGCCCTAGAGCATCTGTACCTGCTGCACCAATAGTAGTTCTGCCCCTGACTGACAGGTTATCTAGCTGATATAATAAATGGGGCCCTATGTGATCATTTTTTAAGCCTTATATCTTGAAACAAATTATTGACGTTCATGTTCATTTATTAAAGCTTTACAATTATTTTGTTTTAGAGCCTCATTAATTTTTATTAGACAAATTACTTTATAGGAATATTTTCAAGCCAAAGAAAATGATTATCTTAATAATTAGTGTTATGAGTATGTTACCTTCTTAATGCATTAATCTCCTGTATACTTAGTAGAGATTGATATATTTAAATAAGCTTAAATGATTTGCAGCCAAAGATTGAGCTATTAATTTTAAAAAAATGTGCCCTGTTTTCATAAACGATATAAGACTTTTCTAAATCTGTGCTCAGGTGAGAATATCTAAAAAGACTTGTCTGAAATATAAGATCTTTCACAGAATTCTTCAAGGGTACTGTGTATCCCGCTAGGGGCTTCCTATATTTCTGTATACAAAGAAGAGACAGACATTATAGTATAGTGCACAAAAAAATTAGCAGTTTAAAAAATTATTCAAAGTTCAATATAAAAGTATTATTCAAATAGTATTTATAATATTATTATTATATTGTATTTGCAGTTGTAGGGCACCAACAGTTTCTGCAGCACTGTACATATAGGTTCAATATACACCTTTGACAAAGGCTTTGGCAAAACGTGCATCAGGCACTGATTATCCTGCTTGAGTAGTCTCTGGTTAAAGGGACAGTAAACACCCTCATTTTTTTATATATATAAAATGTTTAGTTATGCATAATAAAACAACTTTTCAATATAATGCCATTATTTATTTTGTCCCCCTTTCATGTAATTCAGCTCTGAAAGAAAATAAAAATTCTAATTCTCATAACCTGAAATGCACCTGCTTACTTATCAACGCTAACCCTGCTACATATGTGTTCCTAATAGGATTTATCAGATAACATCAGCAAATGGGTGGAGTTTGGCTACTGAGATGAATTGCAGTAATAAGGATGTTAATTTATTTTAACATCTATTATATAAATATCTATTTATAAATAAAAAGAGCATTTTCTTCTATATGAAAGACATTGGAATGTAAAGTATTTATAAGTCACTTAGGTTTAGCTCAGTTGGTCTAACACTGTGTCGGGTTAGCGCACAAACGATAATTGTTAGGGTTTTTTAACATGGTGCCCAATAGAATATATGGGGAGAATAAGAAAGCACAGTCACAGTATACAAAGTCCTGAAGTTAACGTGCACCAGACATTTTGGAAACTAGCCGCTAGATTTAGAGTTCTGCGTTAGCCGTCAAAACCAGCGTTAGGGGCTCCGAACGCTGGTTTTGGCCACCCGCTGGTATTTAGAGTCAGTCATGAAAGGGTCTAATGCTCACTTTGCAGCCGTGACTTTTCCATACCGCAGATCCCCCTACGCCATTTGCGTATCCTATCTTTTCAATGGTATCTTTCTAACGCCGGTATTTAGAGTCTTGGCTGAAGTGAGAGTTAGAACTCTAACAACAAGACTCCAGCGGCAGAGAAAAGCCAGGAGTTAAGAGCTTTCTGGGCTAACGCCGGTTCATAAAGCTCTTAACTACTGTGCTCTAAAGTACACTAACACCCATAAACTACCTATGTACCCCTAAACCGAGGCCCCCCCCCACATCGCTGCCACTCTATTAAATTTTTTAAACCCCTAATCTGCCGACCTCACACCGCCGCAACCTACGTTATCCCTATGTACCCCTAATCTGCTGCCCCTAACATCGCCGACCCCTATATTATATTTATTAACCCCTAATCTGCCCCCCCCCAACGTCGCCACCACCTACCTACAATTATTAACCCCTAATCTGCCGACCGGACCTCACCGCTACTATAATAAAGTTATTAACCCCTAATCCGCCTCATTCCTGCCTCAATAACCCTATAATAAATAGTATTAACCCCTAATCTGCCCTCCCTAACACTGCTGACACCTAACTTCAAGTATTAACCCCTAATCTGCCGACCGGACCTCACCGCTACTCTATTAAATTTATTAACCCCTAAAGCTAAGTCTAACCTTAACACTAACACCCCCTTAAGTTAAATATAATTTTTATCTAGCGAAATAAATTAACTCTTATTAAATAAATTAATACTAATTAAAGCTAAATACTTACCTGTAAAATTAACCCTAATATATCTACAATATAAATTGTAATTATATTGTAGCTATTTTAGGATTTATATTTATTTTACAGGCAACTTTATATTTATTTTAACCAGGTACAATAGCTATTAAATAGTTAATAACTATTTAATAGCTACCTAGTTAAAATAATTACAAAATTACCTGTAAAATAAATCCTAACCTAAGTTACAATTCAACCTAACACTACACTATCAATAAATTAATGAAATAAAATACCTACAATTATCTACAATTAAACCTAACACTACTCTATCAATAAATTAATTACATAAAATACCTACACATAAATACAATTAAATAAACTAACTAAAGTACAAAAAATAAAAAAAGAACTGTTACAAAAAATAAAAAAATAATTTACAAACATTAGAAAAAGATTACAACAATTTTAAGATAATTACACCTACTCTAATCCCCCTAATAAAATAACAAAGCCCCCCAAAATAAAAAATGCCCTACCCTATTCTAAAATACAAATAGAAAAGCTCTTTTACCTTACCAGGGCCTTTTGCTGGGCATGCCCCAAAAGGGCCTTTTGCTGGGCATGCCCCAAAGAATTCAGGGGCGCGATCCGATATAGATCGCAGTTTGCGGCGCAAGCGAGGGAACCCACGTCGCCCGCAGTTTCAGCTCGCAACTTGAGCCATCCAATATGCGGCGCCGTCACTTGCTAAAGTGGCGCAAGTCTCACAAACCAGCGATGTCCAGAAATCTGCGTAAGTACAGATTTTTGGAGTCGCCAGTGACTTGCGCCACGTTAGAAACTGCCGGCGCCTATAAAACCTGACTAAAGTCTAAATCACCCTCACTGTC
This sequence comes from Bombina bombina, assembly GCF_027579735.1. NCBI lineage: Eukaryota > Metazoa > Chordata > Amphibia > Anura > Bombinatoridae > Bombina > Bombina bombina. Next base: position 256,052,602 of record NC_069505.1, read on the forward strand.
TAACACGCCTCCCTAACATAGCCCGACACGTCTAACCCTCTATCCGCTATCTCCCCTCACTATCCTAACAATAAAAAAGCTATTAACCCCTAAACCGCCGCTCCCGTACCCCGCCGCAACCTAATAAAGTTATTAACCCCTAAACCGTCGCTCCCGTACCCCGCCGCCAGCTATATTAAATCTATAACCCCCTAAAGTGAGCCCCTAACACCGCCGCCATCTATATTAAAATTATTAACCCCTAATGTAAGCCCCTAACACCGCCGCCATCTCTATTAAAATGATTAACCCCTAATTTAATCTACCTACCCCGCCGCCAGCTATATTATCTATATTAACCCTAAGTATATTATAGTTAATATAGGTATTACATTATATATATTAACTATATTAACCCTAATTATATTAGGGTTAATATAGTTAATATAGTTACTATAGTATTTATATTAACTATATTAACTCTATCTAACCCTAACACCCCTAACTAAATTTATATTAAATTAATCTAATTCATTTAAAAACTAAAATATTCCTATTTAAATCTAAATACTTACCTATAAAATAAACCCTAAGATAGCTACAATATAATTAATAATTACATTGTAGCTATGTTAGGGTTAATATTTATTTTACAGGTAAATTGTTAATTATTTTAACTAGGTATAATAGCTATTAAATAGTTATTAACTATTTGATATCTACCTAGTTAAAATAATTACCCAATTACCTGTAAAATAAATCCTAACCAAAGTTACAAATACACCTACACTATCAATAAATTAAATAAACTACAAACATGTATCTAAAAATACAATGAAATTAACAACACTAAATTACAAAAAATAAAAAAAAGATTACAAGATTTTTAAGCTAATTACACCTATTCTAAGCCCCCTAATAAAATAATAAACCCCCAAAATAAAAAAAATTCCCTGCCCTATTCTAAATTAAAAAAAGTTAAAAGCTCTTTACCTTACCAGCCCTTAAAAGGGCCTTTTGTGGGGCATGCCCCAAAGAATTCAGCTCTTTTGCATACAAATACAATACCCCCCCCCCATTACAACCCACCACCCACATACCCCTATTCTAAAACCACCCAAACCCCCCTTAAAAAACCCTAACACTACCCCCCTGAAGATCTCCCTACCTTGTCTTCACCACACCGGGCCGAACTCCTGATCCGATCAGGGCGATGTCTTCCTCCAAGCGGCAAAGAAGAATTCTTCCTCCGGCGATGTCTTCCTCCAAGCGGCAAAGAAGAATTCTTCCTCCGGCGACGTCTTCCTCCAAGCGGCAGCAAAGTCTTCATTCTTCCGGCGGCATCTTCAATCTTCTTTCTTCGCTCCGCCGCCGCGGAGCATCCATCCCGGCCGACGACTGAACGACGAATGAGGTACCTTTAAATGACGTCATCCAAGATGGCGTCCGCCGAATTCCGATTGGCTGATAGGATTCTATCAGCCAATTGGAATTAAGTTAGAAAAATCTGATTGGCTGATTGAATCAGCCAATCAGATTCAAGTTCAATCCGATTGGCTGATCCAATCAGCCAATCAGATTGAGCTCGCATTCTATTGGCTGATCGGAACAGCCAATAGAATGCGAGCTCAATCTGATTGGCTGATTGGATCAGCCAATCGGATTGAACTTGAATCTGATTGGCTGAATCAATCAGCCAATCAGATTTTTCTAACTTAATTCCAATTGGCTGATAGAATCCTATCAGCCAATCGGAATTCGAGGGACGCCATCTTGGATGACGTCCCTTAAAGGAACCGTCATTCGTCGGGAAGTCGTCGGCCAGGATGGATGTTCCGCGTCGGCGGGATGAAGATGGATCCAGAAGAAAGAAGATTGAAGATGCCGCTTGATAGAAGACTTCAGCCCGATGATGGACCTCTTCAGCGCCCGCTTGGATCAAGACTTCAGCCTGATGATGGACCTCTTCAGCGCCCGCTTGGATCAAGACTTCAGCTCGATGATGGACTTCTTCAGCCCGATGATGGACCTCTTCAGCCCGATGATGGACTTCTTCAGCCCCCGCTTGGGCTTGGATGAAGACTTCGGAGGCTCCTCTGGACGGATCGGTGATACCCGGCGTGGTGAAGATAAGGTAGGGAGATCTTCAGGGGCTTAGTGTTAGGTTTATTTAAGGGGGGTTTGGGTTAGATTAGGGGTATGTGGGTGGTGGGTTGTAATGTTGGGGGGGTATTGTATGTTTTTTTTTACAGGCAAAAGAGCTGAATTCTTTGGGGCATGCCCAGCAAAAGGCCCTTTTAAGGGCTGGTAAGGTAAAAGAGCTTTTCTATTTGTATTTTAGAATAGGGTAGGACATTTTTTTATTTTTGGGGGCTTTGTTATTTTATTAGGGGGCTTAGAGTAGGTGTAATTATCTTAAAATTGTTGTAATCTTTTTCTAATGTTTGTAAATTATTTTTTTATTTTTTGTAACTCAGTTCTTTTTTTATTTTTTGTACTTTAGTTAGTTTATTTAATTGTATTTATTTGTAGGCATTTTATTTAATTTATTTATTGATAGTGTAGTGTTAGGTTTAATTGTAGATAATTGTAGGTATTTTATTTAATTAATTTAATGATAGTGTAGTGTTAGGTTTAATTGTAACTTAGGTTAGGATTTATTTTACAGGTAATTTTGTAATTATTTTAACTAGGTAGCTATTAAATAGTTATTAACTATTTAATAGTTATTGTACCTGGTTAAAATAAATACAAAGTTGCCTGTAAAATATATATTAATCCTAAAATAGCTATAATATAATTATATGTTATATTGTAGCTATATTAGGGTTTATTTTACAGGTAAGTATTTAGCTTTAATTAGGATTAATTTATTTAATAAGAGTTAATTTATTTAGTTAGATAAAAATTATATTTAACTTAGGGGGGTGTTAGTGTTAGGGTTAGACATAGCTTTAGGGGTTAATAAATTTAATAGAGTAGCGGTGAGGTCCGGTCGGCAGATTAGGGGTTAATACTTGAAGTTAGGTGTCGGTGATGTTAGGGAGGGCAGATTAGGGGTTAATACTATTTATTATAGGGTTAGTGAGGCAGATTAGGGGTTAATAACTTTATTATAGTAGCGGTGAGGTCCGGTCAGCAGATTAGGGGTTAATAAGTGTAGGTAGGTGGCGGCGACGTTGGGGCGGCAGATTAGGGGTTAATAAATATAATATAGGGGTCGGCGGTGTTAGGGGCAGCAGATTAGGGGTACATAGGGATAACGTAGGTGGCGGCGGTGTACGGAGCGCAGATTAGGGGTTAAAAAAATATGCAGGAGTCAGCGATAGCGGGGGTGGCAGATTAGGGGTTAATAAGTGTAAGGTAGGGGTGTTTAGACTTGGGGTACATGTTAGGGTGTTAGGTGCAGACTTAGGAAGTGTTTCCCCATAGGAAACAATGGGGCTGCGTTAGGAGCTGAACGCTGCTTTTTTGCAGGTGTTAGGTTTTTTTTCAGCTCAAACGGCCCCATTGTTTCCTATGGGGGAATCGTTCACGAGCACGTTTTTGAAGCTGGCCGCGTCCCTAAGCACCGCTTGTATTGAGAGTTGCAGTGGCAGTAAATTATGCTCTACGCTCCCCTTTTGGAGCCTAACGCAGCCCTTCTGTGAACTCTAAATACCAGCGGTATTTAAAATGTGCGGGAGAAGAAAAGCATGTGTAGCTAACGCATCCCTTTGGCCGCAGAACTCTAAATCTAGGGACAAGATTGTAAGTTTTGCTTTTTTTACCATTCTAGGAAACGTGAGACAAAGCACAATTATTACACAAAAAAAATTAGAGGTATTTAATTTCCCTTTTAACGTATTTAAAACTACTTTAGTAATTTTGGACCAGCTATTTGTTACATACTACTATACACTGCAGCTTGTTATACATCATGGTGCCCACGGCAGTTCTGGAAAGCCTTGAGATAAGTATACAATGCCCTATTTATTTGACAGAAATAGTTTGGGTAAATATTAAATCAGAAACCATTTCTAAAAAAAAGAAAAAAGTTATAAACAGAATATATTATAGATGTTCACACATTATAATCATACTGTAAAGTACAAATAACACTAGTATACAATTTCTAACAAAAATAATAAATCAGAACATTAATGAGACTCTCTACTTTAAAATTAATTTCCCCTTAATGTGTTCCAAATTATACCTACTGCAGTGTATTACATGTATGGGGAATTGTTACTTCATGTTTATTTTCTAATTAAAATAGATGATTTTGCTCAGTAAAACAATCACCTGTCTTACTTGTGGTTGTGGGCTGAGCCTGCAAGTAAAGCAGGCCTGCTGACATTATTTATGTTGGGTATTGACATGCTAATTATGGTTGGGGGTTGAATACGGACAACCAGCTATTGCACATACAAAATCTCTCTCTCTCCCTTATACCCCCCCCCCCCCCCAAACTGGAAGATTAATCAGTGCTATTGTTGAATAAAGGTGATGGAGTTGTTTGCAAATAACTAAATATATTCCAAAAAGGTAAAATGGACCATTGGGAACACATTAAAGAGAAAGGATTTTAGGGTACAACATCCCTCTAAAATCTGTATTAAATTTGTGTGCGTTACACCAGTTAGTGAAGGCTTGACATGCACTAGCGAAAAAGTGAGGGTAAATGCTAGAGAATCGTAACTGGCTTGTTTCCTTATTTTTATATCTGTGAGTATAAAGTAATAGAAAAACTCTGGCTGCCTTTCAGAACCATTATGAGCCAACTCCAATTTTTTGCAGTAACGGCAGGTAACATTATTCTTGTCCTATCCCTATTTTAGCATTTGCAAATTATATTTAGTATCAGCTAGAAATAATTAACGGATGCTATTCAGAAAGGCTTTTGAAGAAGGTCTTTCTATGGAAGTATATGTGCCCCTAATATATAATATGCAAACAATGTCTGACAGTAATGAGGGAACTATTGGGTAACTGAATCATATGCACCTTTTTATCACAAATCAGCTGCCAGTCTTCCAGATAAAGGCTGTCTCACAACTTGTAGCCCTTGTTGAATTGACATTGTAGGGGTTATAGGGGCAGTTAGGGGAACATACTGCTTTTACAAACATTACTTACAGATTATATATGATGAGATCTGCTCTACATCAGCAGGAAAACATTGTAATAACTGATGGCTGTATTAATAAAAAGCTTTTGTAATAGCTCAAAGGATTGTGTTCACTTATTTTTAACCAGATTTCTTTTCTTTAAATATAATCTGAGTTAAATGGGTAGATTTATCATAGTGCGAGCAGACATGATACGATGTAGAGTTTCATGTCAGCCGCACATCGATAAATGCCGACAGCATACGCTCTCTGCATTTATCATTTCAACAGCAGTTCTTGTGAACTGCTGGTGCAATGCCGCCCCCTGCAGATTCGCGGCCAATCAGTCGCTATCAGGGGGTGTCAATCAACCGGATTGGGTTGATATATGTATACATATAAATACATCTGTACAAGTGTTATCTTCAATTGCGCCCAAGCGATCGCATTTACTTTCAACTTGTAATATTAGCTAAAAACGTTATGTGCGCAAACACTCGCAATAAACCACTTTTCGCTCATGTGCAACTGTAAGTGCTCCACTCGTAATCTGGCCCATAAAGGGAAAAATAGAAAATGTGTGAATGATCTTATAAACAGGAATCCTAAATGGACACACATCATATATTGAGTTATTTCATTATTTTCCTGTTTTGAAATAGATTTTCACTCTAAGCTAAAATTAATTTCACTCCAATTTTAATAGCATAGTTGAAGCTGAATAGGTTTTTCATTTTACAGTAATTTACAGCAATTTTCTATAGATATTCAAACCACCCACCATCAGAGATCCAGAAAACTACAGACGCCTTGCAGGAAAAAAAAATAACATCAAACGCCAGGCAAGATACATAATAATAATTGTCATTTACATTCAGTGTAACTAGTTTTTTTTTTTACATAGGGAAGAAAAATATTTTTGCAACAATGAATCTAAAAATCTATTAGCAAATTATAAATGACTGCCCTGACTTATAAGTGCTAATATGAAAGTCTGTGTTTGGTGATGAAAAATACCAGAAATCTTATTGTTTAGAATTAATTACTAAGTTCAAGTAATAGCAGAAGAATGCTCCTAACACAAAAAATGCTATTTAAAGGGACATTATACACTAGATTTTTATCTGCATACATGTTTTGTAGATGATCCATTTATATAGCCCATACAGCTTTTTTGAAGGAATAAAAATGTATAGTTTTGCTTTTTTTAAATAACATTGCACTGATTTTCAGACTCCTAACCAAGCCCCAAAGTTTTAGCAGAATACTGATGTATACCTACTCCAGCTTGCTCCTGTTTGTGTAAAGAGTCTTTTCATATGCAGAGGAAGGGGGAGGGGGAGTGTCTGCTGTTTTTGCTATAGAAATACTTTCAGTAGGTGTTCCAGCTAATCTTTTGAACAAAGCTAAACTGGGAGCTTCTAAGTAAGTTTTTAAATGGTTTTATACTGGATTTTTATATCAGTATCTGCAGTGTGCATATTATTCTTTATAGTAGTGTTTATTACATGCAGTTAAATGTAAATTGCTGTATACTGTCCCTTTAATATAGATAGAAATAATATTGCATTGCTGGTTTTGTACTTATCCTGCTAATGCTTATTTGTTACTAAGTACGTTCTACTAATATTTAATGGATAATAAGTACTTCCAGCTGTGTTCATTGGTTCATAATTACTTCTTCATTGAGCATTAAAAGGAAGTATCTAAACATCCTTAGGGGCAGATTTAACAAAGTGCGAGCGGACATGATCCGCTGTAGCGGATCATGTCCGCTGCACATCGATAAATGCCGACAGCATACGCTGTCAGGGGGTGTCAATCAACCCGATCGTATGAGTTATAGACTATAGATATATATTTGTGCAAAAATCAGATATAAGTAGAAATATGTATTTATGAATAAATCGACCAGATTACAAGTGGTGCACTGAAACTCCTGTTTCCTGCGAGCCTGAAGGCTTGTGCGGAAACAGTTACATTCAGAGCCATTCGGCCCTTGTTATATCAGCCCCTTAGTATGATGCATAACTGATTTTTATATGTAAGTTTAAAATTAAATGTAAACAGCTTTTGTTTCATAATTATTCAGGGCTTGGTTACAAATGGAGTGCAAATTTGCGCTTGTATTACAAGTTAAGCATTGCACAGAAGCATTGTGCTCACGAGAGCTCGCTTCTATAGGCTCCAATGGGAGCCTCGTTCTCATGCCATGAGACACGGCATGAGAACTAGCGCAGAGAAGGGGGTAAATAGCGCAGCGATGGCAGCAAATTGTAAATATATATGCTTATATACATATATATTTATGTGTTTATATGTGTATATACAAATATTAACACACACATATATATGTATATAAGCATATACACATATATTTACTGGGATAGAAAAAAATTGGGTTTAGTGTCCCTTTAAGCATCTTTGCTCAATGATGTTTTTAAAACTTAATATTTTAAAAGTATTTTTTTTATTCTTTAAGAAATGCTTGTTTTTTGGTTTTTGAGATTTTTTTTTTATCTAAAATCAAGAAGAACACTACAGGAAATTAAAAAGAAATCGTCTACAACTTATTGCATCTTCTATAACAGGATTTTAAGAGTTTTCATACTGTTAAGTCATAAAAACAGAAAGTGACAATCTTGAAAATTGTCGAAATTTTTAAACATTATCTGTAGATAAAAAAGAACCATAGCCTAGTACCACCAGAGCATATGTAGATAGATACAAATAGATGTATATGCTCACAAACAAAAAGCACCCAACGGTGCTGATGGGGCAGACTGGAACTTGGCAGTGGTCCAGCTCACTGGTAACCCCCAGCAGAGATCCAATCAAATTTCCTTGAGAAGGCTTGTTGTCTGGTGCCTGAATGGACAGAAGAGGCAAACATACATAGCCCAGTAACGTTTGCACAGGAGCAATGTGTGACCATAAGATTGTACTTACAAGATACAATGCACCTCCAGGTGCAATAACAGCATACTGGGACCTCACAGCCACCCAGTTGACTGTTAACACCAGGCAAACAACAGAAACCAAATAAATTCTTCCAGTGTTCCCAGCAATGTATATACGGTATAATACACCACAACAGCAAGTGTATAAAAATATAAAAAACACTTTATTAAAAAGCGAAGCGTTTCTCAACCTCCTGAGGGCTGTTTCATCAGGCTAACCTGAAATGAAATTACTGTAACTTACAATGACAAAAATGTATGAAATAAAACAAACATTTTAAGAGTACGATTTTTAAGCATCATTTCTAGATGTCATGGTTAAGCTTTCCGTTTTCCCCTGTTTTTCTGCAGATACGTGTACGAGAGATCACGTGTACGTCTATTAAACACATACATATATGTAAATGTCTGTCCTACTCACTATCAAGGGACTGTAAAACAGTGATGAATATAGGTTTAATGAATCTAGACCATGGGGCCTATTTATCAAGTTCCGGATGGAGCTTGAGGGCCCGTGCAGGCTCGCCAGAAACAGCAGTTATGAAGCAGCGGTCTAAAGACAGCTGCTCCATAACCCTGGCGGAGTGGCAGACACACATCACCGAAAATCAACCCGATTGAATACGATTGGGTTGATTGACACCTCCCTGCTGGGCATTGCACCAGCAGTTTACAAGAGCTGCTGGTGCAATGCTGAATACGGAGAGCGTATTGCTCTCCGCATTCAGCGAGGTCTGGCGGAATGACACCCCCTGCTAGCGGCCTTTATCGGCATTTATCGCTGTGCAGCGGGCATGATACGCTGCATCGTATCATGTCTGCTCGCACATGAATAATTTGACCCCCATATATTCAACTATAAGATGGTGTCAGTGGCTATTGAGAGTTTTTTTTGCAAATGTACAACATAATAGTATTATTCCAAATCATCTTGGAATACTGAATAACATGTTGAAAAGGCCAAGTATGCCCTTTATCAACACCCTCTGGGGCCGATTTACCATTTTGCGGACGGACATGATCCGCTGTAGCGGATCATATCTGCAGCACATCGATATGCTGTCTGCATTTATCATCGCACAAGCATTTCTAGTAAAATGCTTGTGCAATTCCGCCCCCTGCACATTCGAGGCCAATCGGCTGCTAGCAGGGGTGTCAATCAACCCGATAGTATCTGATCGGGCTGATTGCTGTCCGCCGCCTCAGAGGTGGCAGATGAGTTAAGGAGCAGCGGTCTTAGGACCGATGTTTCTTAACTCCTGATTCCGGCGAGCCTGAAGGCTCAAACAGAAACAGATACATTCGGCTGAATACAGGGCTTGATAAATCCAGCCCTAAGTCTGTTGAATTCAATGTGTCCATTTTGTTATTGATATATAGTGCAAAGCTTATGGTCATATGTCATATGGGTGACTTCTCCACTGTCTGCTTAGATGCGATCCAAAGTTTTCCCTTTATGTAAATGGTGTTATCGGTTGCATTGTGATTGCTCAGAACTTGAAGAACGTGTATCTGGAGTAGAAAGACTGGAATGGACCCCATTATGATGCTGCTTTTGTACTTAAACTGGAATAAAAAATAAAATGAATATAAATGTTTTTTTTATGTATGACATTTTATTGCTCTTGTTCAATTTTATGATGTGAAGTTGTCTTTTCCTGTTTCATTTAATGTTATGTAAAGCAGCAGGAAGCACTCAGCTATCACAAATACATTTCATGCAAATGGAAAATGACTGCTAAGCTTCCCATAAACTTACGTTTTAAAAATTCAAAACATAATACTTTGTGTAGCGCAAATACATCAAACACTAACACAAATTCATACCAGTAGTTAGTACTGGATTTGTATTCTAGGCCAACTTTTAAAGGACATTCCACTCTAAAAAATAGGTTAAGTTAAAGGACCCTATTTATCAAGATATCAACTGCATGTTTTGTTTATCTTCTAGCGTCCAAAGTCAGTTTGTTAATTATAAATGAAAGTTAACCAGAAGTCACCCCTAATAAAAATGATAGGTTATTTGTTGTATCATATTGGTATTTGTACAGACAGTAAAATGTTTGTTTCTTTTCCTTCCCAGAAAACATATTTTATTTAGTTTTTTTACAAGATTAGACCATGGGTTTTTGATGAATTTTGCCAATATTATTAGTTTGTTAACTAAAGCTCATTACTTAGGGAATGTTTTCAAGATAGCAGAAGAGCAGCTAGACAGCAGCTGAAACCTAAATAAAAATAAAGTAGAAGCTAGTGTCACTGCTACAAGCCAGCAGTGGCACAACCATTGTCTTATTATTTTTTAAATGGTATTCCTTTTGTTTTAATGGGGTTAGAACTGTCAAGAACAATAGGTTTACATGCTTATTGGCTGACACAGGAACCAAAAGCTAACTAAGATATTGCTGGATCTCAGTTAAAGGGACATTTCATGATTCAGGTCGAGAATACAATAAAAAGTTTCCAATTTACTTCTATTATCAAATTTGTGTCATTCTCATGTTCTTGGTTAAAAAGATATCTAGATAGGTAGCGTGCACTACATGACAGGAAATAGTGCTGCCATCTAGTGCTCTTGCTAGTGTAAAACGACAGTTTATCTGCTGGAACGTTTGGAACATTTTCATTTAAGCTGTAATTTGTTTTTTATTAAACATTTCAAAATACACTCGCTGTGAATATTTCTGCTTTTGGATTAAATCTGTAGTGTGTGTGTCACCGTCTGTAACGACCATCTGCTGGTGCCAGCGGGAGGGAATCTGAGAGGCGAGTGTGTGGTCCAGTCTGATCCCGTTTATTACGGTCAGTCCAGCTTCTCTCTGGGTATATTTAGTCTCCCTATGTAGAAAAGGGGCAACCAGACGTGGACTCCTTGCTTAGTGTGCTTAGAGGAATATACCTACACCTCACTGACGAGGCCCAATGAAGGCCGAAACAATTGTCTGGGGTTGCTGTGTTCCTTGCTCAGAGAGGAATTGTCTGGTATTTCGGCGCTGGACTGACCGTAATAGGCGGGATCAGACTGATATACTACAGGAAAGTTCTTCTCTGTGAAAAGCATTACTTGGTTAAAAGAAGTTGCACCCAGATGGTAAATCACCATAGAACAGGCTAACAATGGTATTGAGCTGGTTGTTCGTTCCTGTGAGTGCACTTCTCTCTGTGTATTTATATATATATACAGGTGGCCCTCGTTTTACAACGGTTCAATTTACACCGTTTCAGAATAACAACCTTTTTTTCCAGTCATGTGACTGCTAGTGAAAAGCATTGAGAAGCAGTGCATTAATTAAAATAGCCAGTAGGTGGAGCTGTCCGCTTGTGTTGCAGCAAAGCCAAGCAAGCTGAAATTAATCAGTTTAACCAAACCTGAGCTATCGAGCAGATTTCAAAGGAACAAGATCTTCCTGTCTATAAATCAGTCCAGATTGGAATGCATAGAAAGAACTGTTTGCAGAAAAATGCAAGTGAAGTTTGTGTTGTGTGATTATTTTATTAGGTTTATAATGCTGTTTAGCATTTAAAGTCTTCATTTCAAAGCTTTAAAAATAATGTATTAGGTGTTACTTATGACAATTTTGAGAGGGGCCTGGAACCTATCTCCCTCACTTCCTATTGACTTACATTATAAACTGGGTTTCAATTTACAACGGTTTCGATTTACAACCATTCCTTCTGGAACCTAACCCCAGCGTAAACTGAGGGCTACTTGTATATATATATATATATATATATACACATGCACATATTTAGACAGTAGCCCATTCACACCTCTTAAGGTTACCGTACAATTCTTAGGAATTAACCCTTTTTGTTCACTGTGTTAGGGAAACACTAATTTACATGTGAGATTAACCTATTGTAATCCAAATCCATCCTCAGCACTGATTAACCAGATGAATGCCATTGGCATCTTGGCATGATGGGTATACATCAATAGTCACTTTAGGACCCCAACATCTACAAATGGTGTGTTTTTTTATTTTTGTATTTAATGTCTGGTTCTAAGTGACTCTCACACTTTTGTATTTGTCACTAACAGTTCAGGCTTCTTCATAACTGAGTATTTAAATGGGATAATCATGAGTTCCATAGCAAACTATTGCAATTCGTTTCTATCTACACCACTAAACTATCTGAATGCCAATTATATGTTGGTATGATGGACATGCTGGTATAAATTTTTTATTTGCTATTTTGTTAATTTTAAAGATTGGCAGTATTGTGTTTAGCAATATTTCTTGTTAATGTTTGGGAAAGGGAGTATTTCCATTTTGTTGTGATCTTAAAACAATATGATGACTAAATGTTTCTATGGAAAGTCTTATAATATTTTTCTGTTGGATCTGGAACTAAAACTATAAAGTGTGAACACGCTCCCTTGCGATATTGTATCTGCCTAGGAGACATTCAAACAAGATCACGCCTTAATGACTGGGTTTCATTGAGGACGTGCCTTCATACACTCTTAAGTCCAAATACGATCACAACAATGTGTTTTCAAAGTGCTTGCGGCTACATTATTGAACGCATATTCACGAAGACACGTTCCTGTTTTGAAGTTCAATAATGTAAGCACAAATACTTTGAAATGCACTGTCTTGAGCTTGTTTAGAGATAGAGTGCATGAAGGCATTCCCTATAAAACCTGTTCATGAAAGCGCAGTCCCATTTAATGTCTCCTTTTTAGCAAGGATACGAAAACACAATTACAGGTGTGGGAAAAGAGCCAAAAACAAGCTAATATAATTGCCTTAAATTGAAAAGTGGCTTTTTTTAGCTAGAAAAATACCCCAAAATGCCTTGTCTGATAGATTGTGATAAAGGCCTAAGTGTAAAAGGGACTTCTAGGGGTCAATTTATTAAAGTGCGAGCGGACATGATACGATGTGCCTTATCATGTCTGCTGCACATCGATAAATGCCGACAGCATATGCTGGAGTGTCAGCATTTATCATTTCACCAGGAGTTCTTGTGAACTGCTGGTGTAATGCCACCCCCTGCAGATTTGCGGCCAATTGGCTGCTAGCGGGGGTTGTCAATCGGGTTGATTTTCTGTCCGCGGCCTCAGAGCAGGCGGACAAGTTATGGAGCAGCAATCTTTAAAATGCTGCTTCATAACTTCTGTTTCTGGTGAGCCTCAAGGCTTGCACGGAAACAGGGTCATCAAGATCCATATGGAGCTTGATAAATCGGTCCCCATGGGGGATATTTATCAAAGCGTCAACTATGTTGCATTCGCGGGCGTCAATACACTCGCCAAACATCGCCAAACATTGCAGCCACGGATCTGAATATGATCTCCTTATTTATCAAAAAAGCCATCAAAAACACGTGCGTCAAGTACGGTGCAAAGAGCATCGGACTGGTGTTAACTAACAGTCATCGATGTCGTGGCTATTCTGGTTTTTCCCAACTTTATTTATACCATTTCATTACTATCCACGAAAAAGTACATTTCTCTTTAGCACATTATTGTATACAAGTCCTAAAGCCCGTTGACACGGGCCGTTCTCTCTCTCTCTCTCTCTCTCTCTCTCTCTCTCTCTCTCTCTCTCTCTCTCTCTCTCTCTCTCTCTCTCTCTCTCTCATTCTCTCATTCTCTCATTCTCTCTCTCTCTCTCTCATTCTCTCATTCTCTCTCTCTCTCTCTCATTCTCTCTCTCTCTCTCTCTCTCTCTCTCTCTCCCCCCCCTCTGCCGGATCCTCGCGCGCCTCCTACAGCTGAGCTGCTGCCGGGTCCTCGCGCGCCTCCCACAGCTGAGCTGCTGCCGGGTCCTCGCGCGCATCCTACAGCTGAGCTGCTGCCGGGTCCTCGCGGCAAGAGTTTGTCTGAACTGCGCATGACGGCTTCAGACAAACTCTTGTCTTTTATTATATAGGATACTGTAAATGTATTCTTTTTCTGAGCAAGACTAATTGCGACTATAGCAAGTAGCAACATATTTGGTGCAAAGTGGAGAGTGAATTATTAGAATTCTTTTTAATATTGGACATACATATTTTAGTATGTATAAACACACACACATATATAAATATATACTGTATGTGCGTGTTATGTCAGAAATCTTTTGCAAACATATTTACATGTCCCCAATGTTGTCTGTCATATCTCTGTGTTTATTTATACCACTATATGTATATATTGTAAATGTATTATTATTTTGAGCAGGAATAATTGCAAATATAACCTGTAATCAGCTTATCATATGTATTTATTTGCAATCTATGGATATTTTAAAGGGATAGGAAAGTAAAAATGTAAGTTGCACTAATGGGAGCTAGCTGCTAATTGGTGCCTGCACACATTTGTCTCTTGTGTTCAGCTAGCTGCCAGTAGTGCAATGCTATTCCTTCAGCAAAGGATAACAAGAGAATGAAGCAAATTTGATAATAGAAGTAAATTGGAAAGTTGTTTAAAATTGTATGTTCTATCAAAATCATGAAAGAATAATTTTGGGTTTCCTGTCCCTTTAAGAGCTGGGCCAGGTTTCTCTCTGCACCTGTCTAACCCCTCCTGATTGCAATCTATTTTTTAAAAAACATCCCTACACAGGTGGGCTGGCATATAAGGTGACATTTCTTAATGAAAAAGAAATTCAAGAGAAGGAAGAAATACACTGAAAATAGCATGACAGTAAAGAGGTGATTTTAATTTCTGCTGTATCTGATTCACGACAGTTTAAAGTTAGGTGGGCTATCCCTTTTGAGCTATCATTTTAAAATTATATTGAATCAAACATCAATTAAAATTTTATAATCCTTGTCTAAAATATTACACTGTGTGTCCTAATGTCATCATCAATGTTTATCTTTAATACTAATTTCACATAGACATACTTTCAAAGTATAATACACAATGTAACAAATGGCACTTACAAGTTCTGATGAGTGATCAATGACACAAGTATCGAGCAATTTGATAAGTTAGTGATAGCGACAAGTTTGGGGCAAAACTGCACCAAATATGTAGAAATAATATTGTCCCCTTGCTTTGTAATGAGAGACAAAGTTGTAGCATAATCCATAAGTAGTAATGTATTTTTCATTTTTATCCCTATATCTACTAGTGCATCAAATGTGGAGCAATAATATTGTTTGATTTAGAAAGGGTATACAATTTTAATAAAGTTTTTAATTTACTTTTATTAACTCTCTTGCAGCATCGAACATAAGCTTTCTGTGTTTTCAGACTTCCATTGAGTTCTATGTCATCCGCGACCAGGTATGCTGAGTCGGAAAAGACGCGAGCGTAACTGTAGAAATTTTGATAACTTTGTGAGAGCTTCAAATAGTGTCGAATAGGAGGGCGAATGAACATGAATCTGCTTGATGGGTTTTCAACTCACATTGATGTGCGTCGGATTGAGATAGCGGGATCGTATGTTACGTCACAAATTTCAACATTTGCCGATCTTTACACTTTGATAACTATGGCGGATCAATCTCGCGACAATCACGACGTGGAATTCCAGTGTATTTTCAGTTGACACTTTGATAAATAGGCCTCCATGTCTCTACCCACATTAATATAATAGCAATAAATCGTAAACTCTGCTGAACTGCGTGGCTTTTTTATATTACTTTTTTAACTATTCATCATCAATACACAAGCTTCTCCTTTTTTCTTTTTTTTTAAAAGAAAAAACCCTTAGGGGTCAATTTATCTAATGTTGAGTGGACATGATTTACTGTCAGCATTTGTCATTGCACAAGCATTTCACAAGAAATTCTTGTGCAATGCCACCCCCTTCACATTCGTGGCCAATCATCCGTTAGCAGGGGATGTCAATCATACCGATCATATCTGATTGGGTTGATTGCAGTCCGGCACCTAAAAGGTGGCGGATGAGTTAAGGAGCAGCTCTTTTACGACCACTGCTTCTTAAATTATGTTTCCAGCGAGCCAGAAGGCTTGCACGGAATAAGCAGCATCCGCTACTTGGTAAATATACCCCTTAATCTCTTTTTTTCTGCTTGATATCATTTGGAAACATTGAACAACAAAATAGTTAATAGCAGACACTGAAATTAGGGGGAAAACAAAGATAGCAATTTCTACCTTAAAATACACTAAACATAATGAGTGCTGGCTTGCAGAATTCCCCCTGTACTGTGATAATAGCTCCATCTGTCATCATTACTGCCATTAGCTTATATTCAGTCTTCTAGTAATCCAAAGAAAACAGTGTAGCTTGCATTGGTTGCACACTACTCAGCAGTTCCAAGAGATCTGTCTGAAACCCTCAGGGAGACATCACTGATATGTTACATCAAAGTCACAGCATTTAGACAACCAGGTTGATTTAATGGACATATATTGCTTTTCTTAATTAAGGGTTGCAGTCCCAATGCAATACCTTTTACACTAAATACATGAAAAGGGGCTATTGCTATACTGATCCCACTGAAAATATTCTTTTTTTAGTAGATTGTGATCATTTTTCAACATGTTCATAAATCATAGTATTGTATTCTTTAAGCTCCTAGGACATCCTGAAATATTGTATAATACACAACCTCCATTTATTAAGGGGACATTAAACTAAATAAATGCTAGATAGAATGATGTAGTCAAATAAAAGATTAGTCTGAGAATAACATGTTGATGTATTTTTTAAAAGTTTCCTTAGTTTTTTA
The DNA here is from genome assembly GCF_027579735.1 of Bombina bombina. Lineage (NCBI taxonomy): Eukaryota > Metazoa > Chordata > Amphibia > Anura > Bombinatoridae > Bombina > Bombina bombina. Next base: position 256,069,271 of record NC_069505.1, read on the forward strand.
AATGTTGACAAAATAAATGTATAGTTTTAGTTTCTATAAAACAATGGGAGCTGCCATGTTGTAACTTAGGTTACTTTCTTTGCTGTGGCCAATTAGAGACAGATATAAATAGGTCACTAGAGTGTGCAGCCAATGGGGCCTATTTATCAAAGCGTCAACTGTGCTGCATTCGCCGGCACCAATACGCTCGCCTGACATCACCTAACTGCGCTGCCGTGGACCTGAATACGTTATCCATAGTTAACAAAAAAGCTGTCAAAAAGCCGCGCACCAAGTACGGGGCAATGAGCAGCAGACTGTTGTTAACTAACAGTCATCGATCTCGCTGCTCTTCGTTTTTTCCCCAGCTTTATTTGTATACTGTCACTAAACACCCACACTATACTAAACTGTTTTACCCCTATACCGCCACTCCTGGACCCCACCGCAACTAAATAAAGTTATTAACCCCTATCCCACCACTCCCAGAGCCCACTGCCACTCTAATAAACTTTTTAATCCCTATTCCTCCGCTCCCGGAGCCCACCGCCACCTACATTATACTTATTAACCCCTAATCTGCTGCTCCCTACACCGCCGCCACCTACATAAAGTTCTTAACCCCAGAAGATTTACTTACAGTTTTGAAGATCCAACATCCATCCTCCAAGAAGCCGGGAGAAGTCCTCAACAAAGCGGCCGAAGTCTTCATCCAAGCCCGCAGAAGTCTTCATCCAGACGGCATCTTCTATCTTCATCCATCCGGCGCGGAGCGGCTCCATCTTCAAGACATCCGATGCGGAGTATCCTCTTCTGAAGACGACTACCGAAGAATGAAGGTTCCTTTAAATGACGTCATCCAAGACGGTGTCCCTTAGATTCCGATTGGCTGATAGAATTCTATCAGCCAATCAGAATTAAGGTTGAAAAAATCAACCTGGATCAGCCAATAGGTTGAAAGCTCAATCTTATTGGCTGATTGGATCAGCCAATAGGATGAAAGCTCAATCCTATTGGCTGATTGCAACAGCCAATAGTATTTTTTCAACCTTAATTCCGATTGGCTGATAGAATTCTATCAGCCAATCGGAATCTAAGGGAAGCCATCAGGGGCACTGTTCACGAGGTCATTGTACCTCACTGTTTTTAGTCGCTCGCTCAATATGAGGGTCACTGTTCACGAGGTCATTGTACCTCACTGTTTTTAGTCGCTCGCTCAATATAAGGGGCACTGTTCACGAGGTCATTGTACCTCACTGTTTTTAGTAGTTCGCTCAATATACAGGGGCACTGTTCACGAGGTCATTGTACCTCACTGTTTTTAGTCGCTCACTCAATATAATCTCTAATATTCCTTAAATGTATGATTGATCGAAACTAGTGCAGTATAATATTAACACAGTCTCCGATATAGTAGAGACTTTTTTAGTTTGGTCTGTTGCTTATTTGTCTCGATTAGCTAGTATAACGTTAATTACAGCCTCCGCTATAGAAGAGGCTTTTTGTAGCAAGAGAACACTTGGGCTTTCATTATTTTTGATTGTGAAAACATATAGTTTGTAATTTTCTAACAATATGTATTAGAAAACTGGGTAATTGGGGGTTGGTATTCAGTCACAGTGCTGGGTAATGCTAAAACTGACAGCTTATGCGAGTGTTGAATAAGAACACGTAGTATGATTGGAGTAACACTGACATATACAGTGTAATTTACTCACTACTGCAGCTACAATTACCCTTTGATACTTTGTGCTATAATCAGATTTCAAAACCCCCAGTATAACGTTAAATACAGCCTCTGCTATAGAAGAGATTTTTTGTAGCAAGGAAATATTTTGTATCCGTTTGGTCACTTTCATTATTTTGATTGAAACAATTTATTGCTCGCCACTTAACAACAATATCTATTAGGAAATTGGGGGATTTATGAATTCAGTCACAGTGTTGGGTAATGTTAGAATGGACAGGGTATGCTAGTGTTGAATAAGAACACGTAGTACGATTGGAGTACCATTGGCAAATCAAATGTAATTTACTCACTACTGCCGCTACATTTACCCCTTGATACATTGTGCCATAATTAAATCTCCAAACCCCCTTTTCCGTAACAATATATAGTACAGGCTTGCACATGATATTAAACAATTGATCAGGTCCAAAGTTACTTTAATATTGGTATATAGGCCAAAAATTCTGGCTATTACAATTGTGACATACCATCTAAAGGATTATAACTTACTGTGTTCATTTTTTTGCACAAAAATTCAGATTTTACAATCTAAATATAATTACATATGAGGGATATCCTTTAACATTACTAGGTAGATTGCAACAAATCTATTATATATATATATATTCTCGATTATATATCCGATATCCATGATTGTACTTATGAACTTGAGCTAATTTTAACCAGTGTGTGTGTGAGTGTTTGTATGAGTCCTGCTGGACTTAACCCTTTGTCTCCAAAAAAGTTTTTTCTAGTGTGAGTGATATCTTTGGAGATAAATTTTACTCAAAAACAAATTTATTGGATTCCGTTGATATATTCACTCAAAGACAAGTAGTGTTGTTCTTTGATACAACCATACCTAAATAAATTGATTCCTTATATTTGTGGGATTTTGTTGATATATTCACTTAGAGAAAAGCAGCCTTTTTTTTTTGCAAAACCTCTTTTTTTGCATTAATGGTACATACAGGTGTATTTTTCTAGCTTTTCTCTAGAATTAACGGGCCAGCACATTGGTGCAAGAATTAATTAGCCCTACAATTCTTATTTGCCAAATCCCATTTCCCCTCAGCTTTTTCTTACCGAATTCCTTTAAATTATGTAATCCAAGACGGTGTCCCTTAGATTCCGATTGGCTGATAGCCTTAAGACTCACGTGGAAACTGCTGCATTTGCAGCATGATAAATTGGCCCAAAACCTCAAACGCCTAAGGGGCCTATTTATGATGCTGCGAGCGGACATGATCCGATATTGCGGATCATGTCCTCTGCACATCGATAAATGCTGACAGCATACGCTCTCGGCATTTAGCATTGCGCCAGCAGTTCTTGTGTACTGCTGGGGCAATGTCGCCCCTGCAGATTCGCGGCCAATCGGCCACTAGCAGGGGGTGTCAATCGGGTTGATTTCTGGCAATTTCTGTCCGCGGCCTCAGAGCAGGTGGACAGGTTATGGAGCAGCGGTCTTAAGACCGCTGCTTCATAACTTTTGTTTCCAGCAAGCCTGAAGGCTCGCCGTAAACACGGAGCATCAATCTCCATATGGAGCTTGATAAATATGCCCCTAATCCTGCTTAATGTCTGTCCCTAATTGGTTCAACAGAGGTGATAAGATAAAATACAACAAACAATGTATTCTTTGCCAACAAATTGAGTGTGGCAAACTTTGTTTATTCCAGTAAAACATCTGGAATGTTGGGGAGAGTTTGCCCATTGGAAAACATTACAGCAAAAAAGGTGTTAATGCATTTAGAACTTGTTCTCACATGGTTGACATGTTGATTTACAGTTGAAAAGTACTGTAATTGCATTTTAATGTCACTTTAAGTAGAAAATATTATAATATATATATAACAAATACTTAAATGGCAAATGTAATCACTGTTTAAAATGAATTGCTTTTTAATTATATTTCTTTATGATTGAAACCTGGTTGATAATGCAAATACTGCCCTACTAACCCTCTATAGACCTTTGTGAGTTTATATTGTGAAACTGTCTGTTAATGACATTCAAGTAATTAATGCTTTGGTAGGAATACTTATTAAATTCATTAGAGCATGCATATCAAATGTGATGTGTTTAATTTTCTTTTAAAAACAAATTACTATATTTGAGATGATTTTTCAAATAGCAACAATATGTTACATTCTTATTAATATAACTTTATTTATACATATATATATATATATATAAATATTTATTCTATTTCAGGAAAATCCAGCAAAACACACATTTTCCAGACATGACAATCGGCATGCATTTCAAAGTTCTGTCTCTAGTATGGAACATGTGAGTAATAAAAATAGATTATTATAGGAGGGATTTGGGTTGTATTATAATTGATCATATTATGTTGCAGGGTCTGTTTAATGTGCTTGTAAACATTTAAAGGGGTACAAAATATGTATAATTCTACACTCAATATCAGACCCCACAGTACGCACATTACATCGTTGGGATTCTCAATGGTTACGTGTTAACATACTCCAAACCACCTTTCTCTTTAAGACTATTTCTTTTTTTGCTTTAGGCTTGGCAGGTGGTAAAACCAATCAGGTGCTGAACTGCTTACCCCATATAAATTAAGACAGTGTACACCAATTTTCATATAACTGCATGTAATATAGACTGCTATAAAAAATAATATGCACACAAACTCATCCAGTATAAAATCTTTTAAAAACTTACTTAGAAGCTCCCAATTTAGCACTGTTGAAAAGGTTAGGCTGGGACACCCACTGAAATGGGCTGGAAAGCAAAAAGAGCACACACCCTGCCCCTCCACTGCATTTTTTTTTTTTAAATATTTATTTATTATTGACGTACACACAGTCATGTTATTACAAGCTATGTGTCAAGGGTACAAACAGAATTCTTTACAGAGTTGAGACAAGTGTTATCGAATCTTAAAGCCATTAAGCAAACAACAATAATTTTTAAGCAAAGAAAACCAAGACTTAAATAAAACAAATACAATGTTGTCCCGAGGGTCTCTGTATTAGTAATATGGGCCTGGGAGAGTATAGACTATGTGTCACGTAATTTTTGGGTTTTCCTGCAGGATGTATGAGATTAATCTCAGGGGGGAGATTGATGGATATATACCTGTTCTAAGACAGGTTAAATATACTTTCTTAATGGTGTCAATACGAGGGTGGTACGGAAACGAAGAAGGATAGAGGGAAAGAGAGAGAGAAAGGAAAAAAAAAAAAAAAAAAAAAGAGGGAATCAAGGAGAAAAACCTACAGCTCCCCCCAGCCCACTCTGCGCTCTCTCTAATCAGCCCAGAATGCTGGGTATCTGCCCGCGTTAATCAGTTCAAGAATGTAAGCCGATTGGCTGAGAGGCTTAATTAATTGCTGCTGAGCGAGTGGAGTAAGTGACAATATTACTGTGCCCCATTTGTCTAGGAATCTCTTTATGTGAGCCTCATTGTACTTAGATATTGCATATTGTTCCACCATACATTGTTTCAATACTTCTTTTTTAAGTTTTATAAACAACGGTAGGTGGGAGAGTTTCCAGGATTTCAGGATAACATTCCTAGCTACTAAAATTACGGTATTAATTAATTTATAATTCTTTTGCTGTTGTGAAAATTTAACTAAAAAAATGACCATTTGAGCCTCTAATCTTATTTCTGTGTCTAAGATTTTATTCAACCAAAACTTAATTTTCAGCCAGAACTGTTGGACTTTGGGGCACAACCAGATGCAGTGTAAAAGGTTTGCTTGTTGGGCCTGACATTTCCAGCATCCGATAATTTTTCTATACCATTTTGATAGTTTGTCGGGAGTGATGTATGTCGCATATATCATTTTTAAGTGCCGTTCTCGCCATGCTAGGGCATTTCCTGTTTTATTCAACAGGTTCAGGCTCACTTGAATTTGTTGGGGCCGAAGCTCTGGAAAGCTCTTACTCCAAATAGCTGCTATTTTCTCCAATTGGGCCTCATGTTTGGAAATCATCATCAAGCGATAGAATGGAGAGAGTGACGAGATCCCACTGTTGTATTGATTCAATAGGCTCCTTAACGGAGCATATGTCCAATTAGAGGCAAATTTAAGTTTGAGATCTGTAATGTAATGCTTTATTTGCAAATACGCAAAGTGGTCAGATTGGGGAAGCTCAAATTCTACTCTGATATCAAGAAATGATCTAATTATTGTATTAAAAGTAACTAGTTGTTTTATGGAGGTCAGCCCCTTCAGTTTCCATCTCTCAAAGACCTTATAAGTGAAACCTGGAGCAAATCCTGGGCATCCCTGAATTGGGAGATATTCCGAAACAAATGGAGATGTTCCTATTTCTACACAAAATTTCTGCCATGCCAGAATCACATTTTTAAACGTCGGCGTTTTAGCAATTACCGGTGGCAGTTGTGCAATTGGGCAGTGTAAAAGAGCTTTTAAGTTGAATGGGTGGACAAGGTTTGTTTCCCCGGCAGAGACAGTGAAAAGTTCTTTCTCTGTGATCCAGTCAGCCGCCAGTTTTGCTATTGAAGCAATATTGTAGAAGGCAATATTCGGGAAAGCGAGGCCCGCCGACTCTTTGGAGAGAGTTAGTGCGTTTAATGCAATTCGGGGTCTCTTTCCTTGCCAGAGAAATTCACTAGATATTCGGTTAAATAATTTTATATCTGCCTTATGTAAAAGGAAGGGTATGTTTTGCAGAAGATATATTAACTTTGGTAAAAGTATGATTTTAATAAGCATAATACGTGCTGAAAGAGAGATAGGGAGAGAAGCCCAGTCTTTCAATTTCTGCTTACAGTAATTGAAAAATTTGACATAATTCAGCTCATACCATTCTTGTGGGGATTTTGACAATGTTATTCCTAGATACTTTATTTGAGTGACCTCTCTAAATGGGTGATCTAATACATGGTACGCCGTTCTATGTATCCACAATAATTCAGATTTTTGAACATTGATTTTGTAACCGGAAAATGACGCAAATATTTGCACTGACTCTAATAGCTTAGGTAAGCTTTCTTTTAGACCAGATAAGAAAAGAAGTAGATCATCAGCATACAAAGCTAGAACATATTTTTGTTTACCAATCTGGATACCTTCTAACTGCTGCCTAAGGAGAATCGCCAGTGGTTCTAATGATATGTTGAAGAGGATGGGCGATAGGGGGCATCCCTGCCTAGTGCCTCTCTGTAAAGTAAAACGCTCCGTGGTTGAACCATTTATAAAGATTGCTGAAGAGGGATTATTATAGATAGCTTTAATCAAATTTGTAAAATACCCCGAAAAGCCAAACTTTTCCAAGGCCGAAAAAAGATGGTCCCAACAGATAAAGTCGAAAGCCTTTTCGGCGTCGACTGTTAAGATGGCAGCATCTTCTTTTTTTAGCACTTTCTTGTTATTCCGCAGATAGTCTAGTACAAGCATAACCTTGCGGATATTTTTTGTCGGGCTTCTCCCCATCATAAAGCCAGCCTGATTGTCATGTATGATATTATTTAGGTGAGGGGCCAATCTTTTTGCAATTATGGACGTAAGTAGTTTATAATCAAAATTTAACAGGGAGATAGGTCGATATGAAGAGGGGATTTCAGGATCTTTTTCTTTTTTAAGAACTAAGGCTATGTTTGACGCCGCAAAATACGGGGAACATGGCATATCTGCGGAATAATAAGAATTAAATAGCTTATGTAAGTTAGGAACTATTTGGTCTACTAGGATCTTGTAGAATTCGGCTGGTAGCGAGTCGGGGCCAGGGGCTTTGTTAAATTTAGCAGCTTTAATACCAGATAGAATTTCTTGTGTAGAGATCGGGGCATTAAGTTGATTAATTATCTCTTGTGGCATTTTGGGGATCTTTACATTATCCCAAAACCTCTCTTTTAGATCTAGATTAGGGAGTTCAGCTTTGTAAAGATTTTTAAAAAAATCCGTGAACGTATGTTGAATGTCGTGATTAGAGGTAAGTCTATTTTTCCCAGATCTAATTGCGGCAATGTAATTGGAAGATCTCTTTTTAGTGATCTTAACAAGATATTTAGCCGCTTTCCCTGAGTAGCCACCATAAAGTGATTTCTTCCTTATATCTTCAGATATCATTTGTTGTTTAAGGAAGATATCCCTTTGTGTTTTTAAATTTGTGTATCTTTCTCCAAGATTTTTGGAGGGTACAGCTATGAACGCATTATAAGCGTTCCTCACACTATTAGAGAGTTGAATTTCTTTCTGTAAGGATTTTTTTTTGAGGGCACACATATAGGCCTTAATATCCCCACGTAGGACAGCCTTTCCGGTCTCCCAGAGTATTTCTGCCTTATCTTTATAGGCATGATTGTAACTCTCAAATTCTTTCCATTTGTTAGTTAACCAGTTTTGAAAGTGAAGGTTACTATGTAGATAGTTGGGGAAAAAGAAATTATTATTCGGTCTAGGAGTAAGGGATTTATAGTTAAATTCTATAGCTATAATCGCGTGGTCAGATAGTACTATATCTTTAATGTCAGCCTTTGCCTCCTTACCACTTAAGTTTTCAGAAATTAGGAACATGTCTATACGCGACAGGGCTTGATGTCCTTTAGATAGATATGTAAATGCTTTGACATCTGGGTTCAGACTTCTCCAGATGTCATATACACCCACTTTATGGCAGAATTTTTGTAGTGTTCGTGTTTTCTTAACTCGCTTAGTACTTTTAGCTCTACTTAATCTGTCTAAGTTAGGGTATGCTGTTAGGTTAAAGTCCCCTCCAATCACAACATTACGTCCTCTATATGATACTAATTCTAGGGCTAGTTCCTCCCAGAACCTAGTGTCAGGTTGGTTAGGGCCATAAATATTGCAGAGAATAAAAGAGGTCTTCTCTACTTCAATATCAAGGATTTGATAGCGCGCCTCTGAATCAATTTGGCTCTTATTTATTTTATATTTTAAGTTTTTATTGATTAATATTGCCACTCCTTTCTTCCTGACCTGTGACGGGGCAGCTACCACCTCCCCCACCCATCTAGATTTGAGTTTATCAATTTCATGCCCTTTTAGATGAATTTCTTGAAGCATAACAATATCGGGTTTATGGGATCCCAGTAATTTTAATACGGCTTTCCGTTTGATAGGGGAAGTAATTCCACCTACGTTCCAGGAAAGAATTTTGATTGACCCTATGCCCGGTTCAAATTTACTAAGGTGCTGAAAAACATTTTAGGACATATCAGGATTTTATAAAGAACCAGAGACCGCAAGACTGTAAAATATATTAGAGCGCGAGAGCAGAGGGGCGAAGGGGTTGTAGAGAGAAAAAAAAAAAGAGGAGAAAAAAAAAAACACCCCCGTTTACATACCGATAATAAGAATACATCTTTACACACATAGTCTTGAAAAGACCTTCTTTTCAACAATAATTTTACAGTAAAAAAAACACTCATAAACAGAGCATAAAATAACTTCAAACAATCAAACCAATCCTAAGCATTTAAGGGATGCCATTATCTAAACAGAATTTCTTCACCTCTGCAATATTGTTTAAAATACTTGTTTGTCCCTCAATAATCATGATTAATCTTGCCGGATAGACAAGCCTAACATTGTAGTTTGCTTTCATAAGTCGAGAGCAGAAAGGAGACATTTCTTTCCTCCTATACGTAGTCTCGGAGGAGAAATCTTGAAAGATTAATACTTTTTGTTGATCTAATATTAATGGGTTAGCTTTTCTGTAGTGTTTAAGAATATTAATCTTGTCCTGGAAGTTTAGCATTTTAATCAGTATGGGTCTGGGTCTACTAATACCCTCAGAATTTTGGCGTAATGGCCCCACTCTGTGGGCTCTTTCGATAATCATGGGCATCGGGGAGGCTGGCATTTTTAATAATTGGGGAAGCTTAATTGAGACAAAAGCAACTAAATCTTGGTATTCTGTGGATTCAGGGAGGCCGATAATTCTTAAATTATTTCGGCGCGAGCGGTCCTCTAGGTCCTCTAATTTAGCTTGTAGTAAAGCTATTTGCGACCCGGATTCTTTGTTAGACTGCTCACATTTATGTAATCTATCTTCAGAATCTGAGATTCGGGTCTCAATTTCCTCCAATCGGGCTGTAAATTGCCTTACTTCCAGGACAATATTATTTATATCTTGTTTAATTTCTTGTTTAACAACATCCAATTGCGGAGAAATCATCTTAGAGATCTGCTCGACTAATTCAGAAAAATCAAAATTTGGACCAGTGCCATTATATTGTTCTTGTGCAATTACTAGGGAGCTCTCGGATAACTTAGCAGATTTTTTGTCTTTATGTTTAGGTGGCATGGCCGGTGATGTTTGTTTATGTTGTGTAACAAATCTATCCCTGTATGTTGAGATTATTGCTCAAGCTAAGTAGGGTAGCTTTATAAAAAATAAAAGGAAGGGGAAAAGGGACACAAAAAAAAAGAAAAAAAAAAAAAAAAGAAAAATTGAAAATGCGGAAAGTATCTCCAACTATCACTTACTTTCCCTAAGTGTGGCAGATTACAGTGCAGTAGGTGAGGACTTGTGTTACTGTGCAGCAATTAAAATGAGACTGTGATAGGTGCAAAAAGAAAAAAAACTAAATAAATAAATAAGTGACTGAATAGCTAAAAGGAAAGGGGACAATTTAATCTACAGTAAAAAAGTGAAAATGTGACTCCGACTGTCACTTACTTTCCCTAAACGTGACAGATTACAGTGCCGTGAGTGAGGACTAGTGTTGAAGTGCAATAATTAAGGTAAGAGTGTGATGCGTGAGGGAAAGGGGAAAAAAAAAAAAAAAAGGAAATAGTTCCTGTAGCAATGTTATCAACACTTACTACTACTAATCAGCTTGCCTGAATTCACCTTATCTCAAAATTGACTATCTTAACACAAATTACTATCAACAAAAAGAAAACTATTTGAAATGGATTTGAGGACTCTCTTAAATATCAAGTGGTCTTGCTCGTCCTGTCTCCAGAACACTCTTATAGTCTCCTAGGAATAGACCATTTCATCCAATAGAGCGAAGTAATGTAGCTTTTTTTTTTTTTTTTTTTTTAAAAACTACCGGGCATATTATTCAATGGTCATGGAAGTAAATATAATGCTCTGAATAGTTAAAAAGACAATTTCAGTAGTAATCCAATTAATGGCCAAACACAAAGTCATACAGGGATAGATAGTTCTGTAGGTATCCAGCCTTCCCGTGAAAGACTTTCTTCACTTCACTTTGATCCTGTTAGGGCTAATACAGAACTTTAAATCAGTGTGTATGCCAGCAATAAGGGGAAATACTAGTATCAGTGTTATAGTCCTGTTCTGTATCGATGTTGTGAGAGACTCGTGCTAAACTTTTCCTCTTTAAATTCTATTTAGGATGGAATGTAGACTGAGGAGTACCATTAAGAGTTGGTGTGGAGCTTAGGTCAAAATGTGTAGCAATAGTCATCAAGGAGAGAGTGATGCCAAAATTGTGTTCCTACCCTGTGTCAGGGTCCTGGGAACTGCTGCTAGGATCTCAAATTATCAGATCTTTTTCCCTTGGAGTGTTGTCAAATGGGGAGCTATGTTCGTTATCAACAGTAGCCAGACTTATTGCGAAGCTTCTTGCCCCAGTATGAGAGCAGGACCCTTTAAAGGTGAGGGTGTCAGGGCCAGCGTTCCTACCCTGTATCAGGGTCCTGGGAACTGCTGTTCAATTACTAGCACCAATTTTCTTCACAGCATTGAATGTAAAATAAAAGTCCTTAGTGAGTAGCACCACTGCCGGTCTACTACTAACTTATTATGCGATATAAATGATGGCGATGTTTTGAGAGCAAAAAGTAAGGGCACTTTTCACAGCTTTAAGTCTCTCTGACATAGGCCACTACTCACACCACACTGGGAGAGCTTTATAGAATCTGCACACACCGCTATTTTTTTAATTTTGCAATGTTAGATACAAGTCTTAGTGGGATATAGCCAGGAGAGATGTAACCCAGATGATGAGCATAGAAAAACAGAGGTATCCATACATTGTAAAACTTTAGTACTCACGACCAGCCTTCCAAACAGAGATCCCAATGTGACGATCCTTTAGCTCCTCTTGATAATTGCCTGTTTCTGGAAGACAGCCCTGAGAAAAATGTACACCGTTCTCTGCTGCACGTCCAGGCCAATTTAACAGGTGGTTCCGCTCACTGGAGTCTCCTCACGTATTGCTCTGTATGAGAAAGAAAGTAAACGCCGCGCCAGGGCGGCAGTGCTTCCACAACGAAGCCGATTCTGTCTTGTGACTTCGGTCACGCTGGGGCCTTCGGCCAAGTCTCCGGCCTGCAGGAAAAAAATTGCAGCGCAAGGAGTAATTGCGTTAGGGCGATGTAGCAAGCCCTGTATTTTCGGCGCGCGAAGCAGTAGCCAACCGCTCCACTCTGCCTCCAACCCGGAAGTCCCGCCCCTCCACTGCATATGAAAATAATTTTTACACAAACAGGAGCAAGCTGGAATAGGTAGACAACAGTTTACTTCTAAAACTTTGTGACTTGGTTAAGAGTCTAAAAATTAGCACAATGTAATTTAAAAATAAGCAAAATTATAAATGTTTACTACAAAAAAAAAAACAACTTTATGGGCTATATAAATGGTTCATTTACAAAACATTTATGCAAAGAAACCTCTAGTGTACAATGTCCCTTTAAGCAGAGCACGCCCCACCTTCCCTGCTTCAGATTTTTGCATGACGGGTTGCGCATAAGTTGTAACAGTAACTGACAAATCACACTGAAGACAGAGCAAGCAGGCAATATAGAATCTTATTCGCTGTACCTCTTGCCAACATCAAAAGTTAAAAAAGAGATGGGAAGTCAGGAAAGTACATAAACGCACAACCATACGAAGCTGATCTATTGTCTACATTGAATTTTTAACTCCAAACCAATATATAATGGGGGTTTTACAGTGATAAATATACATTGCACAAATGTTATACATTTTGTGTCCCTTGAATGTACATTTATAACTGACTGTCTGTTCAATGACCTCCGGATTTCATGCGCCCTCAAAACATATTTTGGAAAAGCCTTTTACAACCACATTTAAAGCCTATCTGATTGCTAATAAAATAATAGTCAAACTATGCTAGAAAGTGCACTAATTAAATCAGGTATAGCAAAATGTAATTAGAAGAAATTTCCAGCTTAAAGTGGTATCAAACCCATATTATTCTTGTTGCAGAGATACCTAGGTAAGGGTCTGGAGCACTTTAAGGCAGGAATTAGTGCTGCCATCTGGTGCTCTTGCACAGGGCTGGAGATCAAACCAGTGCTGAACATTTTTGAAGCCTGGCTCAGCAGCCCAGCCCCTCCCTCTGGCCGGCCCTTTACTTGGTGGCTGTCAGGAGTGGAGCACAAGGCCCTGACTTCACTGGAGGCTTCCTCTGTACAATGGGATGTGGCACCAGAAGTCTCCTGGTATCCCGATGGGCCAATCTGGCACTTCTCTTGCATATGGATAACATTCTTACAAAACTGCTGCCATAAAGTGCTCCAGACGCGTGCACACTCCTGAGCTTATCTCCTTACTTTTCAGCAAAAGAGAGTGGTTTACAAATTTATGTTGTATCTGAATCATGAAAGGAACATTTTGGGTTTCATGTCCCTTTAATATGCAGTGATACATTTTCCTAAAAAACATTTGTTGATACGTAGGGCCTGATGATCTAAACTTCACCAAATCGGACGTGGTTTTTCACGCTGCCCCTGTCAGTGGCTGCCCTTGTGGAATTATCATAAAAAGGGGCATTCCCTGCATGTGGTGGGATGTCTACCATTCACACTAATGGAGCTCACTGGAAAGGGGCACTTCACTCTGTAGAGCAACGTTAGCAGTGAGCAGGGGGCTCACTTTAAAAATGAAATACTGCAGCCAATATTCATCACATTACGCTGCTTTCTGCGTATATCATCTTACAATCACCTATATTTTCATATTTATGTGTTTTTCTGTTAGGGTATTAAGTATTTTGAGTGTTTTGAGAAAATATTGCCACCTTCTAACAGGTGAGAAAAAACAGTAGTGCGAAAATCTTTACCGAATTACGCTGGGATTTGAGAGACAGTTTCATATACACCCATGGAACACCCATGTTCAGCCCATTTTACAAAAAAACAATTATGCTTTGTAGTTTGTATTTGTAAGTACAAATTTCTTGAGTGTTTTTTGTGCATCCAGGGTATTTAAATTAAGACTTACACTGAGCATATTTAATAAATGTGTAATTTACATACAAATGTTATGTTTTTGATAAAATATGATTTTTGGTGAAGAACTTTGTAACGATTTTTTGATGCACCTAAACAATACATTTTTTTCTGCATATTTTTGTGTGAATGGTTCAATTTTTCATTTTGTAAGACTTAAAAAATACAAATATTATTTTGTACTTTTGTAATGTCTGCAGCTCCTCCCCATATGAATTTGTAGTATATGCCCCTTAGTGAGACACCATTTTTTCAGGGTGACAAATGGCTTTAGAGCATCCCACCAGGGAATACATAAAAGTACATTCAGCCCAGACACCGTTATCGGACCCAAAGGCACAAAGACAAAACCTGTTCATGGCAGTTTCCATTTGAAATCCCTGTCACAAAGGCGCAATCCTGTTTGAAAGTCCTGTCACAAAGGCAAGTTTACTTTTTAAATCCCGGTTACAAAGGTTTCACTGTTTAACTGTGGGAACTGTTGAAATTCCAATTTAGAAGATTTAAGTACAGATTACAAGCAGAGTGATAAAAGTAATGCTGACCTCTTGTATTGGGGTGAGCATGATTTAGGTAATGCTAATCACTTGTGTTGGGGTGAGCATGATTTAGGTAATGCTGACCTCTTGTGTTGGGGTGAGCATGATTTAGGTAATGCAGATCACTTGTATTGGGGTGAGCATGATTTAGGTAATGCTGATCACTTGTGTTGGGGTGAGCATGATTTAGAATGCTGACCTCTTGTGTTGGGGTGAGCATGATTTATGTAATTTTGATCACTTGTGTTGGGATGAGCATGATTTAGGTAATGCTGATCACTTGTGTTGGCGTGAGCATGATTTAGGTAATGCTGATCACTTGCATTGGGGTGAGCATGATTTAGGTAATGCTGACCTCTTGTGTTGGGTTGAGCATGATTTATGTAATTCTGATCACTTGTGTTGGGTTGAGAATGATTTGGGTAATGCTGACCTCTTGTGTTGGGGTGAGCATGATTTATGTAATTTTGATCACTTGTGTTGTGGTGAGCATGATTTAGGTCATGCTGACCTCTTGTGTTGGGGTGAGCATGATTTATGTAATTCTGATCACTTGTGTTGGGTTGAGAATGATTTGGGTAATGCTGACCTCTTGTGTTGGGGTGAGCATGATTTATGTAATGCTGACCTCTTGTGTTGGGTTGAGAATGATTTGGGTAATGCTGACCTCTTGTGTTGAGGTGAGCATGATTTATGTAATGCTGACCTCTTGTGTTGGGGTGAGCATGATTTATGTAATGCTGATCACTTGTGTTGGGGTGAGCATGATTTAGGTAATGCTGATCACTTGTGTTGGGTTGGAAATAATTTCGGTAATACTGACCTCTTGTGTTGAGGAAAGTTTCTATGGATTAATTATTATTTGGTGTCACACATCATATATAAAATCAAGACTGTGGCACAAATCCAGAATGCTGATTTTATATGTGCTCAGCTGCACTGTTGTAAAACAAATTGATTTTATCTTGGATGCGCAGATTATAACATATCTACACTATGGAGATAATTCATTTATCTGATGACCTAAGTCTATTATTTAAATGCCATGTTGCCAGAAGCCTTATTAAGCCTTTAATAGCCTTATTAGGTTTGTGCATTTGCATATCTAGTTGTCAGCTTCAATTCTGTTGAAATAAACAGTTTAAACAAACTAGGTTTGAAATGTACACATCTTTAAATATATGAAACAATAACTGAGTTGGAACACAAGTCCATTATCAATACATTAAACAGATTAAACCTGACTCACTATCAGACACGTTATGGTAATGCAATTAGACAACACGCACTGACCGGGGTTACACTTAATAAAACAAATAGCTACAGTTACATCTGTCAGATCTGTGAACTGGTTTGTAGAATCCAAAACAATCAAAACTGAAGTGAAATCCATGGGGCCGATTTAACAAAGTGCAAGCATACGCTGTCGGCATTTATCATTGCACAAGCAGTTCTGGTGAACTGCTTGTGCAATGCTGCCCCCCTGCAGATTCGCGGCCAATCGACTGCCAGCAGGGGGTGTCAATCAACCCGATTGTATGCGATTGGGTGGATTGATGTCCGCCGCCTCAGAGGAGGCTTATGAGTTAAGGAGCAGTGGTCTTATGACCGCTGCATCTTAACTCCTGTTTCCGGAGCCTGAAGGCATGAGCGGAAACATTTACATTCAGGGCCATTCGGCCCTTGTAAAATTGGCCCCCATGTGTCAAATTAGCTACATTTGTGGGTGATACAATTACAGAGCAAAATATTACAGCAATAATGTGAATATTATTCAGTAAACAGTTAGGGACAGATTTAAAAAGGTGAGTTTGGACAATCACTGAAACAATCATCCCACGTTTAGTGTTGTGCAATCCTGTCTCCTGCTCTTGTGCAACCAGTCACACCAGAGCAGAGGCTGTCAATCACTCTGGTCTTATCAGTTTGGGGTGACTCAACCCCTCCACCTTTGAGGCAGCAGAGAGTTTAGGATGCAGCTGCTTACAACTGCTGCTTCTTAAACGGACAATGTACTATAAAATGTATTCCCCCTTTATTGTATTCCAAATGACTTGATATACTGACTGCAGAGTATTAGATGTATGGAAAATTGTTTATTTATATTTATTTCCGTGATTGAAAACCATCACCTAGGACATTCCCATAGCAATAGGCTGAGCCTACAAGTATTTAGGTTAGGTATTAAAGTGCTAATTATTGCTGGGGAGTTTGAATTAACACAAGTGGCTATTTCACATACAAAATCTATCTCCACTATCTCCATCCCCCCCCCCCCACACACACACACACTGTGAGATTAATCAATGCTGTTGTCTCCTATTTACTTAGGCCTAGATTTGGAGTTTGGCGGTAGCCGTGAAAACCAGCGTTAGAGGCTCCTAACGCTGGTTTTAGGCTACCGCCGGTATTTGGAGTCAGTCAAAAAAGGGTCTAACGCTCACTTTTCAGCCGCGACTTTTCCATACCGCAGATCCCCTTACGTCAATTGCGTATCCTATCTTTTCAATGGGATCTTTCTAACTCCGGTATTTAGAGTCGTGGCTGAAGTGAGCGTTAGAAATCTAACGACAAAACTCCAGCCGCAGAAAAAAGTCAGTAGTTAAGAGCTTTCTGGGCTAACGCCGGTTCATAAAGCTCTTAACTACTGTGCCCTAAAGTACACTAACACCCATAAACTACCTATGTACCCCTAAACCGAGGCCCCCCACATCGCCGCCACTCGATTACATTTTTTAACCCCTAATCTGCCGACCGCCACCTACGTTATACTTATGTACCCCTAATCTGCTGCCCCTAACACCACCGACCCCTATATTATATTTATTAACCCCTAATCTGCCCCCCCACAACGTCGCCGCCAGCTACCTACACTTATTAACCCCAAATCTGCCGTCTGCACGCCGCCGCCAGCTACATTATAGCTATGTACCCCTAATCTGCTGCCCCTAACACCGCCGACCCCTATATTATATTTATTAACCCCTAACCTGCCCCCCTCAACGTCGCCTCCACCTGCCTACACTTATTAACCCCTAATCTGCCGAGCGGATCTCACCGCTACTATAATAAAGTTATTAACCCCTAATCCGCCTCACTAAACCTATAATAAATAGTATTAACCCCTAATCTGCCCTCCGTAATCGCCGACACCTAACTTCAAACATTAACCCCTAATCTGACGACCGAATCTCGACGCTATTCTAATAAATGTATTAACCCCTAAAGCTAAGTCTAACCCTAACACTAACACCCCCTAACTTGAATATCATTTAAATCTAACGAAATTAATTAACTCTTATTAAATAAATTATTCCTATTTAAAGCTAAATACTTACCTGTAAAATAAATCCTAATATAGCTACAATATAAATTATAATTATATTATAGCTATTTTAGGATTAATATTTATTTTACAGGCAACTTTGTATTTATTTTAACCAGGTACAATAGCTATTAAATAGTTAAGAACTATTTAATAGCTACCTAGTTAAAATAATTACAAAATTACCTGTAAAATAAATCCTAACCTAAGTTACAATTAAACCTAACACTACACTATCAATAAATAAATTAAATAAAATACCTACAATTACCTACAATTAAACCTAACACTACACTATCAATAAATGAATTAAATACAATTCCTACAAATAACTACAATGAAATAAACTAACTAAAGTACAAAAAATAAAAAAGAACTGTTACAAAAAATAAAAAAATATTTACAAACATAAGAAAAATATTACAACAATTTTAAACTAATTACACCTACTCTAAGCCCCCTAATAAAATAACAAAGCCCCTCAAAATAAAAAATGCCCTACCCTATTCTAAATTACAAAAGTTCAAAGCTCTTTTACCTTACCAGCCCTGAACAGGGCCCTTTGCGGGGCATGCCCCAAGAAATTCAGCTCTTTTTCCTGTAAAAAAACACATACAATACCCCTCCCAACATTACAACCCACCACCCACATACCCCTAATCTAACCCAAACCCCCCTTAAATAAACCTAACACTAAGCCCCTGAAGATCTTCCTACCTTGTCTTCACCTCACCGGGTATCACACCGATCTGTCCTGGCTCCGATATCTTCATCTAAGCCCAAGCAGGGGCTAGACATCCATCATCCGACGGCTGAAGAAGTCCAGAAGAGGCTCCAAAGTCTTCATCCTATCCGGGAAGAAGAGAAGATCCGGACCGGCAACCATCTTCTTCCAAGCGGCATCTTCTATCTTCATCCGATGAGGACCGGCTCCATCTTGAAGACCTCCACTGCGGACCCATCTTCTTCCGATGACGACTTCCCGATGAATGACGGTTCCTTTAAGGGACGTCATCCAAGATGGCGTCCCTCGAATTCCGATTGGCTGATAGGATTCTATCAGCCAATCGGAATTAAGGTAGGAAAATTCTGATTGGCTGATGGAATCAGCCAATCAGAATCAAGTTCAATCCGATTGGCTGATTCAATCAGCCAATCAGATTGAGCTCGCATTCTATTGGCTGTTCCGATCATCCGATCAGTATTTAGCTTTAAATAGGAATAATTTATTTAATAAGAGTTAATTAATTTCGTTAGATTTAAATTATATTTAAGTTAGGGGGGTGTTAGTGTTAGGGTTAGATTTAGCTTTAGGGGTTAATACATTTATTAGAATAGCGGCGAAATTCGGTTGGCAGATTAGGGGTTAATGTTTGAAGTTAGGTGTCGGCGATGTTAGGGAGGGCAGATTAGGGGTTAATACTATTTATTATAGGGTTAGTGAGGCGGATTAGGGGTTAATAACTTTATTATAATAGCGGTGCGGTCCGGTCGGCAGATTAGGGGTTAATAAGTGTAGGCAGGTGGAGGCGAGGTTGTGGGCGGCAGATTAGGGGTTAATAAATATAATATAGGGGTCGGCGGTGTTAGGGACAGCAGATTAGGGGTACATAGGGATAATGTAAGTAGCGGCGGTTTACGGAGCGGCAGATTAGGGGTTAATAATAATATGCAGGGGTCAGCGATAGCGGGGGCGGCAGAATAGGGGTTAATAAGTGTAAGGTTAGGGGTGTTACTATGTGTATATACATATATATATATTTATGTGTTACTACGTGTATATACATATATATTTATGTGTTACTATGTGTATATACATATATATATTTATGTGTTACTACGTGTATATACATATATATTTATGTGTATATACATATATATTTATGTGTTAATATGTGTATATACATATATATATTTATGTGTTACTACGTGTATATACATATATATTTATGTGTATATACATATATATTTATGTGTTAATATGTGTATATACATATATATTTATGTGTTACTATGTGTATATACATATATATATTTATGTGTTACTACGTGTATATACATATATATTTATGTGTTACTACGTGTATATACATATATATTAATGTGTATATACATATATATTTATGTGTTAATATGTGTATATACATATATATTTATGTGTTAATATGTGTATATACATATATATTTATGTGTTACTATGTGTATATCCATACTGTATATATTTATGTGTTACTATGTGTATAAAAATGATTTATATGATTTATATGTGTATCTACTTTAGTGAATATTCACTTTTCAGCATTATGCAATCAGGATTCAAATGTAAATGTATATCATTACAATACAATGTGAACATACTTATGTAACGTTTCATGATCGTTCTATCCAGACATCAGTGATTTAACAGTATGAATTGCAGACATTGGTAGGAACCTGGATATTCACTTTCTGTATTGTGCAATCAGGATTCAAATGTAAATGTGTATCATTTCAGTATAATGTGAACATACATATGTAAACGTTTTATGATCGTGCTATCCAGACATCAGTGAGTTAACAGTATGAAGTGTAGACATTGGTAGGAAGCTGAGGGCGTGTTTGTACATGTGTACCAATCACACTTGTTTTAATTTGTTTTAAATCAGGTGTAGAGCACACCACAGTAGGCTATTACTACGGATTATATCCGAAACGCGTATGCCAGACTGTGCTGCGCCTTCTACACCATGTCCTTTCATTGCTGTGTTTACCGCTTTTAACTTTTCTAATAAAGGAATTGATTTTATGGAAACAGCCTCCACTTTTCTCTTTGAAGCTGGTACTATGTGTATATACATACTGTATATATTTATGTGTTAGTATGTGTATATACATATATATTCATGTGTTACTATGTGTATATACATATATATATTTATGGTTTATGTGTATATACATATATATTTATGCGTTAATATGTGTATATGCATAAATATATTTATGTGTTATGTATATATTCATTTATATTTATGTATTACTATGTGTATATACATATATATTTATGTGTTACTATGTGTATATACATATATATTTATGTGTTAGTACGTGTATATACATATACTGTATATATTTATGTGTTACTATGTGTCTATACATTTATATTTATGTATTACTATGTGTATATACATATATATTTATGTGTTACTATGTGTATATACATATATATTTATGTGTTACTATGTGTTTATATACATATATATTTATGTGTATATACATATATTTATGTGTTAATATGTGTATATACATATATATATTTATGTGTTACTATGTGTATATACATATATATTTATGTGTTACTATGTGTATATACATATATATTTATGTGTTACTATGTGTTTATATACATATATATTTATGCGTATATACATATATATTTATGTGTTAATATGTGTATATACATATATATTTATGTGTTACTGTGTGTATATACATATATATTTATGTGTTACTATGTGTATATACATATATATTTATGTGTTACTGTGTGTATATACATATATATTTATGTGTTACTATGTGTATATACATATATATTTATGTGTTAATATGTGTATATACATATATATTTATGTGTTACTATGTGTATATACATACTGTATATATTTATGTGTTAGTATGTGTATATACATATATATTTATGTGTTACTATGTGTATATACATATATATATTTATGTGTTATGTGTATATACATATATATTTATGTGTTAATATGTGTATATGCATAAATATATTTATGTGTTAGTATGTGTATATACATATACTGTATATATTTATGTGTTACTATGTGTCTATACATATATATATATATATATGTGTTACTATGTGTATATACATATATATTTATGTGTCACTATGTGTATATACATATATATTTATGTGTTAGCATGTCTATATACATATATATTTATGTGTTGGTATGTGTATATACATATATATTTATGTGTTACTATATGTGTATATCCATACTGTATATATTTATGT
Organism: Bombina bombina; assembly: GCF_027579735.1. Lineage (NCBI taxonomy): Eukaryota > Metazoa > Chordata > Amphibia > Anura > Bombinatoridae > Bombina > Bombina bombina. The sequence continues at coordinate 256,091,067 of NC_069505.1, forward strand.
GTTACTATGTGTATATATATATATATATATATATATGTGTGTGTGTGTGTGTTAATATGTGTATATACATATATATTTATGTGTTATTATGTGTATATCCATACTGTATATATTTATGTGTTACTATGTGTATATACATACTGTATATATTTATGTGTTAGTATGTGTATATACATATATATTCATGTGTTACAATGTGTATATACATATATATTTATGTGTTATGTGTATATACATATATATTTATGCGTTAATATGTGTATATGCATAAATATATTTATGTGTTATGTATATATTCATTTATATTTATGTATTACTATATGTATATACATATATATTTATGTGTTACTATGTGTATATACATATATATTTATGTGTTAGTACGTGTATATACATATACTGTATATATTTATGTGTTACTATGTGTCTATACATATATATTTATGTGTTACTATGTGTATATACATATATATTTATCTGTTACTATGTGTATATACATATATATTTATGTGTTACTATGTGTTTATATACATATATATTTATGTGTATATACATATATATTTATGTGTTAATATGTGTATATACATATATATTTATGTGTTACTATGTGTATATACATATATATTTATGTGTTACTATGTTTTTATATACATATATATTTATGTGTATATACATATATATTTATGTGTTAATATGTGTATATACATATATATTTATGTGTTACTGTGTGTATATACATATATATTTATGTGTTACTATGTGTATATACATATATATTTATGTGTTAGCATGTGTATATACATATATATTTATGTGTTATTATGTGTATATACATATATATTTATGTGTTACTATGTGTGTATATATATATATATATATATATATATATATATATATATATATATATATATATATATATATATATATATATATATATATATATATATATATATATATATATATATATTTATGTGTTACTATGTGTATATACATATATATTTATGTATTACTACAGGGAGTGCAGAATTATTAGGCAAGTTGTATTTTTGCGGATTAATTTTATTATTGAACAACAACCATGTTCTCAATGAACCCAAAAAACTCATTAATATCAAAGCTGAATAGTTTTGGAAGTAGTTTTTAGTTTGTTTTTAGTTATAGCTATTTTAGGGGGATATCTGTGTGTGCAGGTGACTATTACTGTGCATAATTATTAGGCAACTTAACAAAAAACAAATATATACCCATTTCAATTATTTATTTTTACCAGTGAAACCAATATAACATCTCAACATTCACAAATATACATTTATGACATTCAAAAACAAAACAAAAACAAATCAGTGACCAATATAGCCACCTTTCTTTGCAAGGACATTCAAAAGCCTGCCATCCATGGATTCTGTCAGTGTTTTGATCTGTTCACCATCAACATTGCGTGCAGCAGCAACCACAGCCTCCCAGACACTGTTCAGAGAGGTGTACTGTTTCCCTCCTTGTAAATCTCACATTTGATGATGGACCACAGGTTCTCAATCGGGTTCAGATCAGGTGAACAAGGAGGCCATGTCATTAGATTTTCTTCTTTTATACCCTTTCTTGCCAGCCACGCTGTGGAGTACTTGGACGAGTGTGATGGAGCATTGTCCTGCATGAAAATCATGTTTTTCTTGAAGGATGCAGACTTCTTCCTGTACCACTGCTTGAAGAAGGTGTCTTCCAGAAACTGGCAGTAGGACTGGGAGTTGAGCTTGACTCCATCCTCAACCCGAAAAGGCCCCACAAGCTCATCTTTGATGATACCAGCCCAAACCAGTACTCCACCTCCACCTTACTGGCGTCTGAGTCGGACTGGAGCTCTCTGCCCTTTACCAATCGAGCCACGGGCCCATCCATCTGGCCCATCAAGACTCACTCTCATTTCATCAGTCCATAAAACCTTAGAAAAATCAGTCTTGAGATATTTCTTGGCCCAGTCTTGACGTCTCAGCTTGTGTGTCTTGTTCAGTGGTGGTCGTCTTTCAGCCTTTCTTACCTTGGCCATGTCTCTGAGTATTGCACACCTTGTGCTTTTGGGCACTCCAGTGATGTTGCAGCTCTGAAATATGGCCAAACTGGTGGCAAGTGGCATCTTGGCAGCTGCACGCTTGACTTTTCTCAGTTCATGGGCAGTTATTTTGCGCCTTGGTTTTTCCACACGCTTCTTGCGACCCTGTTGACTATTTTGAATGAAACGCTTGATTGTTCGATGATCACGCTTCAGAAGCTTTGCAATTTTAAGAGTGCTGCATCCCTCTGCAAGATATCTCACTATTTTTGACTTTTCTGAGCCTGTCAAGTCCTTCTTTTGACCCATTTTGCCAAAGGAAAGGAAGTTGCCTAATAATTATGCACACCTGATATAGGGTGTTGATGTCATTAGACCACACCCCTTCTCATTACAGAGATGCACATCACCTAATATGCTTAATTGGTAGTAGGCTTTCGAGCCTATACAGCTTGGAGTAAGACAACATGCATAAATAGGATGATGTGGTCAAAATACTCATTTGCCTAATAATTCTGCACTCCCTGTATGTGTATATATATATATATATATATATATATATATATATATATATATATATGTGTGTTAATATGTGTATATACATATATATTTATGTGTTGGTATGTGTATATACATATATATTTATGTGTTACTATATATATATATATATATATATATATATATATATATATATATATATATACATATATATATGTGTGTGAGTTAATATGTGTATATACATATATATTTATGTGTTAATATGTGTATATACATATATATTTATGTGTTGGTATGTGTATATACATATATATTTATGTGTTATTATGTCTATATACATATATATTTATGTGTTACTATGAGTATATATATATATATTTATGTGTTACTATGTGTATATACATATATATTTATGTGTTAATATGTGTATATACATATATATTTATGTGTTATTATGTGTATATACATATATATTTATGTGTTACTACGTGTATATACAGTACATATATATTTATGTGTTAGTATGTGTATATACATATATATTTATGTGTTACTATGTGTATATACATATATATTTATGTGTTACTATGTGTTTATATACATATATATTTATGTGTTACTATGTGTATATACATATATATTTATGTGTTACTATGTGTTTATATACATATATATTTATGTGTATATACATATATATTTATGTGTTACTATGTGTATATACATATATATTTATGTGTTACTATGTGTTTATATACATATATATTTATGTGTTAATATGTGTATATGCATATATATTTATGTGTTAGTATGTGTATATACATACAGTATATATTTATGTGTTAGTATGTGTATATACATATATATTTATGTGTTAGTATGTGTATATACATATATATTTATGTGTTAATATGTGTATATACATACATATATATATCTTCAAGGGTTAGTGTTAGGTTTTTTAAGGGTTTATTGGGTAGGTTTTATTTTTAGGTTAGGGTTTGGGCACTGAAAAAGAGCTAAATGCCCTTTTAAGGGCAATGCCCATCCAAATACCCTTTTCAGGGCAATGGGGAGCTTAGGTTTTTTTTAGTTAGGATTTTAATTGGGGGTTGGTTATGTGGCTGGTGGGTATTACTGTTGGGGGGTTGTTTTTATTTGTTTTTTTACAGGTAAAAGAGTTGATTTTTTTGGGGGCAAAGCCTTGCAAAAGGCCCTTTTAAGGACTATTGGTAGTCTAGTTTAGGCTAGGGTTTTTTTATTTGGGGGGGGGGGGCTTTTTTATTTTGATAGGTCGATTAGTTGTAATTAGTTTAAATATCTGATAATTTTTTTATTTTGCGTAATTTAGAGTTTGTTTTTTTGTAATTTAGGTAATTGTATTTAATAAATGTAATTTATTTAATTGTAGTGTAGTGTTAGGTGTTAGCGTAACTCAGGTTAGGTTTTATTTTACAGGTAAATGTGTATTTATTTTAGCTAGGTAGTTAGTAAATAGTTAATAACTATTTAGTAACTATTCTACCTAGTTAAAATAAATACAAACTTGCCTGTAAAGTAAAAATAAACCCTAAGCTAGCTACAATGTAACTATTAGTTATATTGTATCTAGCTTAGGGTTCGTTTTAAATAGGAATTATTTAGGTAATGATAGTAGGTTTTATTTAGATTTATTTTAATTATATTTAAGTTAAGGGGTGTTATGGTTAGGGTTAGACTTAGGTTTAGGGGTTAATAAATTTAGTATAGCAGCGGCGGCGACGTTGGGGGCGGCAGATTAGGTGTTAATAAATGTAGGTAGGTGGCGGCGATGTTAGGGGCGGCAGATTAGGGGTTAATAATATTTAACTAGTGTTTGTGATGCGGGAGTGTGGCAGTTTAGGGGTTAATATGTTTATTATAGTGGCGGCGATGTCCGGAGCAGCAGATTAGGGGTTAATCATTTTATTTTAGTGTTTGCGATGCAGGAGGACCTTGGTTTAGGGGTTAATAGGTAGTTTATGGGTGTTAGTGTACATTTTAGCACTTATTTATGAGTTTTATGGTACGGCTTTGTGGCGTAAAACTCATAACTACTGATTTTCAGTTTACGGTATGGATCTTGGTGGTATAGGGTGTACCGCTCACTTTTTGGCCTTCCAGGCAGACTTGTAATACCGGCGAAAAGGAAGTTCCATTGAAAAAGGACTTTTTGAAAGCTGCAGTAATTACGTTGCGTTACGTCAAAAAAAGTGTGCGGTGCCCCTAAACCTGCAAGACTCGTAATACCAGTGGTAGTGAAAAAGAGGCTTAACGCTGCTTTTCACTCATACCGCAAAACTCGTAATCTAGCCGTATGTGTATATACATATATATATTTATGTGTTAGTATGTGTATATACATATATATTTATGTGTTAATATGTGTATATACATATATATTTATGTGTTAATATGTGTGTGTATATATATATATATATATATATATATATTTACGTGCTAATATGTGTATATACATACAGTATATATATATATATATATATATATATATATATATATATATATATATATATATATATGTGTTAGTATGTGTATATACATATATATGTATGTGTTAATATGTGTATATACATATATATTTATGAGTTACTATGTGTATATACCTATATATTTATGTGTTAATATGTGTATATACCTATATATTTATGTGCTAAAATGTGTATATATATATATATATATATATATATGTGTGTGCTAATATGTGTATATACATTTATATTTATGTGTTAATATGTGTATATACATATATATGCATGTGTTAATATGTGTATATACATATATATGTATGTGTTAATATGTGTGTGTATATATATATATATATATATATATATTACTATACTTATATACATATATATTTATGTGCTAATATGTGTATATACATATATATTTATGTGTTACTATGTGTAGATACATATATATTTATGTGTTAATATGTATATATGCATATATATTTATGTGTTAGTATGTGTATATACATACAGTATATATTTATGTGTTAGTATGTGTATATACATATATATTTATGTGTTAGTATGTGTATATACATATATATTTATGTGTTAATATGTGTATATACATACATATATATATCTTCAAGGGTTAGTGTTAGGTTTTTTAAGGGTTTATTGGGTAGGTTTTATTTTTAGGTTAGGGTTTGGGCACTGAAAAAGAGCTAAATGCCCTTTTAAGGGCAATGCCCATCCAAATACCCTTTTCAGGGCAATGGGGAGCTTAGGTTTTTTTTAGTTAGGATTTTAATTGGGGGTTGGTTATGTGGCTGGTGGGTATTACTGTTGGGGGGTTGTTTTTATTTGTTTTTTTACAGGTAAAAGAGTTGATTTTTTTGGGGGCAAAGCCTTGCAAAAGGCCCTTTTAAGGACTATTGGTAGTCTAGTTTAGGCTAGGGTTTTTTTATTTGGGGGGGGGGGGGCTTTTTTATTTTGATAGGTCGATTAGTTGTAATTAGTTTAAATATCTGATAATTTTTTTATTTTGCGTAATTTAGAGTTTGTTTTTTTGTAATTTAGGTAATTGTATTTAATAAATGTAATTTATTTAATTGTAGTGTAGTGTTAGGTGTTAGCGTAACTCAGGTTAGGTTTTATTTTACAGGTAAATGTGTATTTATTTTAGCTAGGTAGTTAGTAAATAGTTAATAACTATTTAGTAACTATTCTACCTAGTTAAAATAAATACAAACTTGCCTGTAAAGTAAAAATAAACCCTAAGCTAGCTACAATGTAACTATTAGTTATATTGTATCTAGCTTAGGGTTCGTTTTAAATAGGAATTATTTAGGTAATGATAGTAGGTTTTATTTAGATTTATTTTAATTATATTTAAGTTAAGGGGTGTTATGGTTAGGGTTAGACTTAGGTTTAGGGGTTAATAAATTTAGTATAGCAGCGGCGGCGACGTTGGGGGCGGCAGATTAGGTGTTAATAAATGTAGGTAGGTGGCGGCGATGTTAGGGGCGGCAGATTAGGGGTTAATAATATTTAACTAGTGTTTGTGATGCGGGAGTGTGGCAGTTTAGGGGTTAATATGTTTATTATAGTGGCGGCGATGTCCGGAGCAGCAGATTAGGGGTTAATCATTTTATTTTAGTGTTTGCGATGCAGGAGGACCTTGGTTTAGGGGTTAATAGGTAGTTTATGGGTGTTAGTGTACATTTTAGCACTTATTTATGAGTTTTATGGTACGGCTTTGTGGCGTAAAACTCATAACTACTGATTTTCAGTTTACGGTATGGATCTTGGTGGTATAGGGTGTACCGCTCACTTTTTGGCCTTCCAGGCAGACTTGTAATACCGGCGAAAAGGAAGTTCCATTGAAAAAGGACTTTTTGAAAGCTGCAGTAATTACGTTGCGTTACGTCAAAAAAAGTGTGCGGTGCCCCTAAACCTGCAAGACTCGTAATACCAGTGGTAGTGAAAAAGAGGCTTAACGCTGCTTTTCACTCATACCGCAAAACTCGTAATCTAGCCGTATGTGTATATACATATATATATTTATGTGTTAGTATGTGTATATACATATATATTTATGTGTTAATATGTGTATATACATATATATTTATGTGTTAATATGTGTGTGTATATATATATATATATATATATATATATTTACGTGCTAATATGTGTATATACATACAGTATATATATATATATATATATATATATATATATATATGTGTTAGTATGTGTATATACATATATATGTATGTGTTAATATGTGTATATACATATATATTTATGAGTTACTATGTGTATATACCTATATATTTATGTGTTAATATGTGTATATACCTATATATTTATGTGCTAAAATGTGTATATATATATATATATATATATATATATGTGTGTGCTAATATGTGTATATACATTTATATTTATGTGTTAATATGTGTATATACATATATATGCATGTGTTAATATGTGTATATACATATATATGTATGTGTTAATATGTGTGTGTATATATATATATATATATATATATATATATATATTACTATACTTATATACATATATATTTATGTGCTAATATGTGTATATACATATATATTTATGTGTTACTATGTGTAGATACATATATATTTATGTGTTAATATGTATATATATATATATATATATATATATATATATATATATATATATATATATTTATCTGTTACTATGTGTATATACATTTATATTTTTATGTTTTACTATGTGTATATACATATATATTTATGTGTTAATGTATATGCATATATATTTCTGTGCTAATATGTGTATATACATATATATGTATGTGTTACCATGTGTATATACATACTTTATATATTTTTATGTGTTACTATGTGTATATAATATAGAGAAAATAACTTACAGCTAGATTACAGGTTTTGCGTTATGAGGGGTGCGGTGCTAACTTGCACGTTATTGTCACTGCTCACTTCCCTACAGCGCTGGTATTACAGGTTTACAAAAACCCGGCGTTAACAGGCAAGAAGTGAGCGTAGAGCAAAATTGAGCTCCATACCGCACTCCAATACCAGCGCTGCTGAAAGGTGTGGTGAGCTGGTTTTACATGCTCATGCACAATTTCCCCATAGACATCAATGGGGAGAGCCGGCTGAAAGAAAGTCTAACACCTGCAAAAAAGCAGCGTAAGGCTCCGTAACGCAGCCCCATTGATTCCTATGGGGAAACAAAATTTATGTTTACACCTAACACCCTAACATGAACCCCGAGTCTAAACACCCCTAATCTTACACTTATTAACCCCTAATCTGCCACCCCCGACATCGCCGACACCTACATTATACTTATTAACCTCTAATCTGCCATTCCGGACATCGCCGCCACTATAATAAACATATTAACCCCTAAACCGCCGCACTCCCACATCACAAACACTAGTTAAATATTATTAACCCCTAATCTGCTGCCCATAACATCGCCGCCACCTACCTACATTTATTAACCCCTAATCTGCCGCCCCCAACGTCACCACCACTATACTAAATTTATTAACCCCTAAACCTAAGTCTAACACTAACACCCCTTAACTTAAATATAATTAAAATAAATCTAAATAAAAATTACTATCATTACCTAAATTATTCCTATTTAAAACTAAATACTTACCTGTAAAATAAACCCTAAGATAGCTACAATATAACTAATAGTTACGTTGTAGCTAGCTTAGGGTTTATTTTTATTTTACAGGTATGTTTGTATTTATTTTAACTAGGTAGAATAGTTAGTAAATAGTTATTAACTATTTACTAACTACCTATCTAAAATAAATACAAATTTACCTGTAAAATAAAACCTAACCTGAGTTACACTGACACCTAACCTTACACTACAATTAAATACATTACCTAAATTAAATACAATTACCTAAATTACAAAAAAAAACCCACTAAATTACACAAAATAAAAAAATTAATTATCAGATATTTAAACTAATTACACCTAATCTAATAGCCCTATCGAATTAAAAAAAAAAAAAAAAATTAAAAAAAAAAACCTGGCCTAAACTAAACTACCAATAGCCCTTAAAAAGGCCTTTTGCGGGGCATTGCCTCAAAGAAATCCGTTATTTTACCTGTAAAAAAAAAATACAAACAACCCCCCAAAAGTAAAATCCACCACCCACACAACCAACCCCCCAAATAAAATCCTAACTAAAAATACCTAAGCTCCCCTTTGCCCTGAAAAGGGCATTTGGATGGGCATTGCCCTTAAAAGGGCATTTAGCTCTTTTTCAAGTGCCCAAACCCTAAGCTAAAAATAAAACCCACCCAATAAACCATTAAAAAAACCTAACACTAACCCCTGAAGATCCACTTACAGTTTTGAAGCCCGGATATACATCCTCAACGAAGCTGGGAGAAGTCTTCATCCAAGCGGCAAGAAGTCCTCAATGAAGCCGGGAGAAGTCTTCATCCAAGCTGGCAGAAGTGGTCCTCCAGGCGGGCAGAAGTCTTTATCCAGATGGCATCTTCAAAAAGGACAGAGTTTTCAAAAACTTTCCTGCGCTGCCTAGTGTTGGCTAGCCTTAACTCCTGAAATATCAACCCCAATTGTATGTTTGTACAGAAGAGAGTTTAGGAGTATGGGGCGCAAATAAATGCTACAACCTTTAAGAATGGTTTAAATGTGTTGCTATATGCATAAAAAACTAAAATGGTAAAAAACTAAAAAATACTTTATAATTTAAAATAAGGTTATCTTTATTGGTACATAAGGTTAAAATAAGGTAACTATGTACTATTGTACCAATAAAGATAACCTTATTTTAAATTATAAAGTATTTTTTAGTTTTTTACCATCTCCTATCTTCATCCATCCGGCGCGAAGCGGGTCCATCTTCAAGACATCCAGCTCGAAGCATCCTCTTCAATCGAAGTCTTCTTCTAGAATGAAGGTTCCTTTAAGTGACGTCATCCAAGATGGCATTAAAGGTGAAAAATCCTGATCCAATCAGCCAATAGGATTGAGCTCGCATTCTATTGGCTGATTGGAACAGCGTTACGGCCAAAAAAGTGTGCGGTACAACTTTTTTGACAAGACTCGTAATTGCAGCGGTAGTGAAAAAGCAACGTTATAACCCATAACGCTGCTTTTTCACTCATAACGCAAAACTCGTAATCGAGACGATATATATTTATTTGTTAATATGTGTATATACACATAATAACACTTAAATATATACGTATATATTTATAGGGAACACACAGTTCCCATAGACCGTAATGTAAAGGCACTTTTCATCGCAGTTTTTTTTTTCTAACACCCTCCAACTTTAACCCCTAAAAACTGCTTCATGCTTTTTTTTTATTTATTAAAAGAAAGAATATACTTTATTTTGTGGGCAATTGGGCATTATTTTGAAAATCAACAAGATCTTGTGTTAGCAATAACCAGCCACTTACAAATTTGCCTGTTTTACGGGCACGCAATAAATTATCTTTTCACTTGTAATCTCGCCAAAAATGTGCACGTGTGCTTTAAAAACTAGAAGGTGGACAATGAGTAAAAATATAAGCATAATAATTATTTAAATAAATACTGTAAATTATTTAGGCATAAAAATAATTATAGATTTGGGAGAAGCGATGAGTCATTCCATGGAAATTAATTATAGGATAAAATGATAATTACAATAATGATTACATTCTAGTTTAGCAAAGAAATTATTTTCACACATGGGTGGCTCATTTCCTGTAAAAAGAAAATAACAATGGAACATGTCTAATGATAATGTATGTGTTTTTCACCCAGGGGCTGGGGAAGAGGAAACTTGTCACAGCAAGGCAGTCTCGCAATTTTATTGAATGGATTCCACTAGCAAATGAACTAAGGAATGAGAGACCCCTCATCAGCACCTATATGGTCGATTTTTGGAAACAGGAGAATATGGTTAAGGACAGATTTCCTCAGCTTCTGGCTCCAAGGTTCACTCGGGTAATAACCGCTTTTCCCAGTCGTACAAACTATCAGATGAACAGTCATCAATCTAAACACAACAAAGAAACGGACAGCCGCCAACAATCTGACAGTGTAACCGTCAATGACAAATCTCATTGCTTAAATGTCAGGGATGCTTTATGTTACAGAGCCAGGACAGCGCCACACAAAAGATTGACAGTGTCTGACTGTCTTACTTGGCATCAGTTTGAAAATGTGAAACAGGAAAAAATGCAATACCCCAAGGACAACATAGAAAGAATATGAATTTACTTGCAACGGTAGCAGCATGCTTTATAAAACGTAAAAACTAGCTATTGAAGGGGATAAAACCCAACATTTTCTTTCATGATGTAAATAGAATGTACAATTTTAAACAACTTTCCAATTTACTTCTATGATCAAATTTTCTTCATTTTCTTATTATCCTTTATTGAAAAACAGGATGGGACGTTCAGGAGTGTGGACGTGTCTGATGCAGAGGTCATCACACGATTGGTCACGCAAGAGAAGGGGGTTGTAATGTGACATACAGGCAGTAAAACAGAATCCGCTGCCCGACAACTTCTCAAGTTGAGAAGCTTCTTATAATACATGTGGGCTTATATGGCAACGGTTTTGTAAAAATGTTGTACATTAGCAAGAGCACTAGATGGCAGCAGTTGTACAATCTTATACATTAGCAAGAGCACTAGATGGCAGCAGTTGTACAATGTTATACATTAGCAAGAGCACTAGATGGCAGCAGTTGTACAATGTTATACATTAGCAAGGGCACTAGATGGCAGCAGTTGTACAATGTTAAACACTAAGAAGAGCACTAGATGGCAGCAGTTGTACAATGTTATACATTAGCAAGAGCGCTAGATGGCAGCAGTTTTGCTAGAATGTTATACATTAGAAAGAGCACTAGATGGCAGCACTATTTCTTGCCATGTAGTGCTTCAGGCATGTGCACGCTACCTATCTAGATATCTCTTCAACAAAGAATAACTTAAGAACAATGCAAATTAAATAATAGAAGTAAATTAGAAACTTTTTTTAAATTGTATTCTCCATCTCAATCACGGAAGAATAAAATTGGGTTTCATGTTCCTTTAAATCGACATATAAAAGACAATGCAGTTATTTCTAGAGCATTTTATCATAGCGCTATGGCCTTCCATATAACTAAAAAGGGACTAACACATAGTTAAAGTCCACTCCAGATAAACAATGCATTACTGAGAGCTAGAGGAACACATCCGGTGAGCCAGTGACTAGAGGCATATGTGTAGCTTCCAATCAGCAGCTAGTATAGAAACATAGAAAGAATTTGATGGAAGAAAATAACCAAAAAGGCTGATCAAGTCTACCTATATTACATGTTAATTATTACTTAGGATAGCCTTGTGCATGTCCCATCAAGTCTACACATATTACATGTTACTTACGATAGCCTTATGCATGTCCCATCAAGTCTACACATATTACATGTTACTGTTGGCTTAGGATAGCCTTATGTATGTCCCATCAAGTCTACACATATTACCTGTTACTTACGATAGCCTTATGCATGTCCCATCAAGTCTACACATATTACATGTTACTGTTGGCTTAGGATAGCCTTATGTATGTCCCATCAAGTCTACACATATTGCATGTTACTTATTACTTAGGATAGCCTTATGCATGTCCCATCAAGGCTACACATATTAAATGTTACTTATTACTTAGGATAGCCTTATGCATGTCCCATCAAGTCTACACATATTACATGTTACTTATTACTTAGGATAGCCTTATGCATGTCCCATCAAGTCTACACATATTACATGTTAGTTATTACTTAGGATAGACTTATGCATGTTCCATAAAGTCTACACATATTACATGTTACTTATTACTTAGGATAACCTTATGCATGTCCCATCAAGTCTACACATATTACATGTTACTTATTACTTAGGATAGCCTTATGTATGTCCCATAAAGTCTACACATATTACATGTTACTTATTACTTAGGATAACCTTATGCATGTCCCATCAAGTCTACACATATTACATGTTACTTATTACTTAGGATAGCCTTATGCATGTCCCATCAAGTCTACACATATTACATGTTACTTATTACTTAGGATAGCCTTATTTATGTCCCATAAAGTCTACACATATTACATGTTACTTATTACTTAGGATAACCTTATGCATGTCCAATCAAGTCTACACATATTACATGTTACTTATTACTTAGGATAGCCTTATGCATGTCCCATAATGTCTACACATATTACATGTTACTAATTACTTAGTATAGCCTTATGCATGTCCCATCAAATCTACACATATTACATGTCACTTATTACTTAGGATAGCCTTATGCATGTCCCATCAAGTCTACGCATATTACATGTTTACTTATTACTTAGGATAGCCTTATGCATGTCCTATCAAGTCTATACATATTACATGTTACTGATTACTTAGGATAACCTTATGTATGTCCTATCAAGTCTAAACATATTACATGTTACTTATTACTTCGTATAGCCTTATGTATGTACCATCAAGTCTACACATATTACATGTTACTTATTACTTAGAATAGCCTTATGCATGTCCCATCAAGTCTACACATATTACATGTTACTTATTACTTAGGATAGCCTTATGCATGTCCCATCAAATCTACACATATTACATGTTACTTATTACTTAGGATAGCCTTATGTATGTCCCATCAAGTCTACACATATTACATGTTACTTATTACTTAGGATAGCCTTATGCATGTCCTATCAATCTACACATATTACATGTTACTGTTTGCTTAGGAAACCTTATGTATGTTCCATCAAGTCTATCCATATTACATGTCACTTATTACTTAGGATAGCCTTATGCATGTCCCATCAAGTCTACACATATTACATGTTACTTATTACTTAGGATAGCCTTATGCATGTCCCATCAAGTCTACACATATTACATGTTACTTATTACTTAGGATAGCCTTATGAATGTCCCATCAAGTCTAAACATATTACATGTTACATATTACTTAGGATAACCTTATGCATGTCCCATCAAGTCTACACATATTACATGTTACTTATTACTTAGGATAGCCTTATGCATGTCCCATCAAGTCTACACATATTACATGTTTTTTATTACTTAGGATAGCCTTATGTATGTCCCATAAAGTCTACACATATTACATGTTACTTATTACTTAGGATAACCTTATGCATGTCCAATCAAGTCTACACATAATACATGTAACTTATTACTTAGGATAGCCTTATGCATGTCTCATAATGTCTACACATATTACATGTTACTAATTACTTAGTATAGCCTTATGCATGTCCCATCAAATCTACACATATTACATAATACTTATTACTTAGGATAGCCTTATGCATGTCCTATCAAGTCTACACATATTACATGTCACTTATTACTTAGGATAGCCTTATGCATGTCCCATCAAGTCTACGCATATTACATGTTACTTATTACTTAGGATAGTCTTATGCATGTCCTATCAAGTCTGTACATATTACATGTTACTGATTATTTAGGATAACCTTATGTATGTCCTATCAAGTCTAAACATATTACATGTTACTTATTACTTCGTATAGCCTTATGTATGTCCCATCAAGTCTACACATATTACATGTTACTTATTACTTAGAATAGCCTTATGCATGTCCCATCAAGTCTACACATATTACATGTTACTTATTACTTCGTATAGCCTTATGCATGTCCCATCAAATCTACACATATTATATGTTACTTATTACTTAGGATAGCCTTATGCATGTCCTATCAATCTACACATATTACATGTTACTGTTTGCTTAGGAAAGCCTTATGTATGTTCCATCAAGTCTATCCATATTACATGTTACTTATTACTTAGGATAGCCTTATGAATGTCCCATCAAGTCTACACATATTACATGTTACTTATTACTTAGGATAGCCTTATGAATGTCCCATCAAGTCTACACATATTACTTGTTACTTATTACTTAGGATAGCCTTATGCATGTCCCATCAAGTCTACACATATTACATGTTACTTATTACTTAGGATAGCCTTATGAATGTCCCATCAAGTCTACACATATTACATGTTACTTATTACTTAGGATAGCCTTATGCATGTCCCATCAAGTCTACACATATTACATGTTACTTATTACTTAGGATAGCCTTATGAATGTCCCATCAAGTCTACACATATTACATGTTACTTTTTACTTAGGATAGCCTTATGCATGGCCTATCTTTTTTTTTTTTTTCAAATTATTTTATTAATCCAACAGGGTATACAAATATACAAGATAGAAAGTAAGTAGCCACGCAGGGCATCAAAACCCAAAAATGAAAAAAACAAAACAGATAGATACCATTGAATAAATCTTAACAGAGTTTTGGTCCCACATGATGAATAACAGCCTAGGAAATAAATAGCCACACAAGGCCACATAGAATAATATAGGTATCATTGCATCTATCTTTACCCAATTTTGCACTAGGATATTCTCTTTTACCAGAGATAAACAAATAAGCACTAAAGTATACACCGTTGGAACTTTTCAGATTTTATAACTAAAAAAAAGAGAAAGAGAAAAAAAAAAAAAAAAAAAAGGGAAATAAAAAGCCAGATTAGTGGAACCCTCCCCTACTTTTCCTACCTTTATAAGAGATATCCATAAAATTTCCGAAATCTCAGAAATAGAACAAGAAAAATATATAAGAAATAGTAGTGGCACTTTCCCCCTACCTTTTCCCTTCCTCTCCCTCTTCCTTTAAGGAATAGCTATTTTTTTTATTTTTTTCCCTCCCTTCTCCCTTCCTTTCTTTCCCCTTCCCTCCTTTTATGGGGCGTATTTCAAGACTTAGAATATAGTCTCATCTTTTCTCCTCATACACCTCAAGGGTTTAGCCAAATGCCCAAGATGGAGGGAAAATGTATCTTAATGCTAAATACTGAAAGGCCTCAGAGCTATGTAGATAGCGCGTAAGCATATGTTGGGTTGTTAAAGGGAATAAGAGGATAACTTTAAGTCACTTTGAAAAAAAAATAGAAATATATATCTCTTGCGAGGATATTAGGTTAAACTGTTCAAAACTAATCTGGGTATGTATTGTTTTAATAAAGATGGATAGGGAAGGAGCTTCTCTGCTTTTCCAGTTCTTTCTGATTAATTTACATCCTATCATAATACAGGTATTAATCAGGTTAACTTCTTGTCTGTTTGAGCGTGTATGTAGGAAGATTATATCCTTTGGATATATTACAATTTGAGACTCTAAAGATTTATTTAACCAAAAAGAGATTTTCTTCCAAAATTGGTTTATTTTTGGACATGACCAAAAACAGTGTATGATGTCTGCTTGGAAAAATTTATTTTTTGCAATTCCTTCCATATATTGGAAATTGGTGCTTTCCTGATCAAATTAATACTATTTTTAAGCTCCCTAACCTCAAGATCAGGGAAATAGTTCATCCATTTAGTCTTAAGTGTATCAAGAAACTCTTTGCCACATTTAGTTGAAGATATTTTATATAAAGAGGAAGACGAGTAACAACCCTTTTGATAGAGTCTAATATAGTCCCCCAGTTCGCCTAAGCCCCATGAACCTTGTATGATTTCTGCATTATCAGATATAAAATGCCTAATTTGTAGATAAGCAAAAAACGATTTATTAGAAATATTATATTCTCGGGAGATGGCTTCAAAGGTTTTGATCTGATTGTTGCTATCTATGATTTGATTTAAGAACACAAGGGCCTTTCAGTTCCCACGATCAAAAAGTATGCGAGTTTAAACCAAGTTTGGGTTACTGCTAATTGTGAGGAAGGAGGAAAATTGATAATTTACTCCTAACGTGGTGCATAGCATCTGCCAAGCAATGATAGTATTCCATATTATAAACCTATTGTGAATAATTGCTGGGAGTTGGTTTTTCTTGCAGTACAACACTGCATTAAGTGAAAAGGGAGAAATTAAGTTTTCTTCAAGATCAGTATATGTTAAATAATTTTCTTTAGTAAGCCAATCTACTGCATATCTGGCTAAAGTAATGATATTATAAGATTTAATGTCCGGAAAGGAGACTCCACCGAAATTCGTAAGTTGAGATAACTTCTGTATGGATAACAAATTTCTCTTCTTAGCCCATATAAACATAGCACATGCTCTATAAAAAGAATCAACATCTTTCTTAAATATAAACAGCGGAAACCTAAATCTGTGGGATTTTTGTCTTTCTTTAGAATTAATGTAATCAGAGAAGCTGTGAATATCTTTGAGATTGGTTGATTCTTAGTATAATAATTATTATTTCGCTGGTTTAAGACCTCTATAATTTCTTATTTTAATATTTTAAAAAACTCTGCTGGGATCTGATCTGGGCCCGGTGCTTTATTTAATTTAGCAGTATCAATTGCTTCTTCAATTTCTTTTATGGTAATCGGGCTGTTTAATTCTTCTAGGAGATCTGGTGGAATATTAGGGAGTCTTATCTTATTCCAGAATTGGGTTTTAGTCGCAGTATCTACTTCTTTTGCTGTATATATGATTTTATAATATTCAAAAAAGGCGTTTTTAATGCTTGTCAAATCTGTATGAGTTTTATTAGCTTCTATGAATTTTTCAATAGTATTACTTTTTTCCTCACTTTATCAAGGCTAGCTAAATATTTAGACAATTTACCAATTTGTCCTCTATATCTTGCGTTTATTTTAAGTTCTTGCATTTTTTTTTTTTTTAGTTAAAAAAAGATCTCTCTTGTCTTAAAGAAATATATTTATTCCAGACTATGCTATTGGGAGAGGCTATATAAGTCCTATAGGCTTTTCTAACTTGGTTTGAAAGTTGTAATTCCTGTGCTCTAGTTTTCTTCTTTAGTTTTATCATATAAAGGCTTTAATTTCACCTCTAATATAAGCTTTGGATGTTTCCAAGAATATTTCATATTTTTCATAGTAAGCACTGTTATATTTTTTATATTCTCTCCATTTCTGAATTAACCAATTTCAGAATTGCACATTATTTATTAGAAATTTAGGAAAGAAGAAATTAGATACTTGTCCGGGCATAACTACTCTAAGTGGGATTTCTAACTCGTTAATAGCATAGTCCGAAATAAGTATGTCGTTAATTTCAGATTTAGTCTCTTGCATAAGAATAGGTTCTGAGATTAAAAAATAATCAACGCTTTGGACTTGCATGTGTATTCTTTGGCGTCCCGGGTGTTGAATTCGCCAAATATCATGCAATTTTAGGTCTTGGGAAAATTGTTTACATATGTTAGTTTTTGGCGTTACATAATCTAGCTCTTTTTGGCCAATTCTGTCTACCACTGGGGAAGGAATCAAATTGAAATCCCCTGCTGCTATTATATTTTGTCCAATATATTTAGAGAGGTGGCAAATAGTTTTATACCAGAATTCTTGTTCTACTTTGTTAGGTCCATATATATTATATAGTATGAATTTAGTACCTTGAATTTCTATTTCTACTAGGATCCATCTATCATCTGGATCTATTTCAATATTTAAAATATTATAGGTAAGATTTGTATTATATAAAATTGCTACCCCTCTTTTCCTGTGGGTGCATGAGGAGGCCACTACTTCCCCAACCCATTTCGATTTTAATTTGTCTGTTTCCTTACTTCTAAGATGCGTTTCTTGAATAAAAACTATATCCGGGTTGTGTTTCCCGAGTTGTTTTAATATCAGTTTTCTTTTAATTGGGGAGGTGATACCTCCTACATTCCAGGATAGGTACTTAATATAATTCTTCATTTACATGAGGTAGCTAACTAGAGCTGATATTATGATTACAAAAAAACACAACAAAATGGGAGAAGAAAATAAATTAAAAACCTCACAACCAGAAGCTCTTCCATCCTGATAGAGCCTAGGTACATTATAACCAGATAGGAAGATATAAGTATGACATATTATTTTCTTTATCCTTGTTAAACAAGAGAAATATTTATTTGATGAAAATATTCCTTAATTTCGTCAATTTTAGCAAATGAGAAGGTGGCATCATCTTTAGTTATAATATTTTTAGCAGGATAGATGAGCCTAGCTTTTATACCCATGTTGATTAATTGTGTGCAATATGGTGCCATAGATTTTCTTTTGGATGAGACTTCCACAGAGAAATCCTGGAAGAGCAGAACCTTATGTTCGCCTATCAGTAAATTCGTCTTTTTCCTGTATAATCTTATCATGTTCATTTTATCTTGATAATTTAAAAATCTAATCAAGATGGGTCTAGGTATTTTATATCCAGTAGCTTGTGTTTTTGGGGTACCTAGCCTATGCGCCCTTTCTACTGCTAAGGGAAGACTCTGTTGATGTATCCCAAGAGCTTGAGGTAAGACTGTGGCAGCAAAATGCAGAAGATCTGTAAATTCTATGTTCTCTGGGAGGCCAATAATTTTTATATTATTACTTCTGGAGCGATTTTCTAAATCATCAATTTTATCTTGTAAATTTTTAATACTTTTCTCTTGTGATGTTATAGTCTGTTCTTGTGTATTAAGTCTGTCTTCTGCTTCAGAGATTCTGTCTTCTACTTTGTTTAATCTATTAGCAAACTGTCGTAATTCAGTAGTTAAAGTAGATATTTGGCTTTTGATTAAATCAAACTGTTGTAGAAAGAGATCAGATAGTTGTGCAACTAATGGTTGCAAATCTTTTTTGGGGATTAAGGACTCATTTGGTGTCTCAGAGGGGCGATTTTTTTTCTTCCTTAGTTTTTTGCAGGCATGGTGGGAGAGTGTATTTTAGTATGTGTAAAAAAAAGTTCTATGTGCTTGGAGTGAAAAAAGTGATATTGTCCCTTACTAAGGGTAGTGAAATAATAATAGTGCTAAAGGAAAATAAAATATATAGAAAAAAAAAGTGCAATAGTGAAGGGTGTATATAAATAGTCTAATACGGAACTCTATTATCTATTTAGTGCTACGTGGTTGATCTGCAACTAACGTTGCAGTCTATATGTATACATATATATATATATATATATATATACACACACATATATATAGGTGTATATATATGTATATGTGATTGTTTATGTGAATTTTTCTTTTTTTTTCCCTTTTTCTCCCCTTTTTTCCTTCTTCCCCCCTAAAATATGCAAAGTTTAGCTAAATGTGAGAATAGAACAGTTTACCTAATACAAAATACAACGTGGCAGAGGTTTATATATATTCTCATAATCAGGAGAATATCAGTTAAGATTTTAAGATAGCAATAGGCATATACATCAATTCAGGTTTAAGCCTCTAGACCTTACTCTAAATATTCACTCAGTACTTATAGTATGTGTCATATCCTGATTACCAGGAGTATAACATTAATCACTTAGCCCCCCTGAGTTATACAGAGAATTTAGCCAAATGTGAGCATAGAACAGTTTGCCTAATACAAAATACAATGTAGCAGAGGTTTATATATATATAATAATCAGGAGACTATCAGTTAAGCTCTTAAAATAGCAATAGGCATATACATCAATCCAGGTTTAAGCCTCTAGACCTTACTCTAAACATTCACTCATTACTTATAATATGTGTTGTATCCTGGTTACCAGGAGTTTATAACATTAATCACTTAGACCCCTGCATTATACAGAGAGTTTAGCTAAATATGAGAGTAGGACAGTTTTGGCCAATACAAAATACAGGAGAATATCAGTAAGATCTTAAGATAGCAATAGGCATATATATCAATTCAGGTTAAAGTCTCTAGACCTTGCTCTAAACATTCACTCAGTACTTGTAATATGTGTCGTATCCTGATTACCAGGAGTTTAACGTTAAACACTTAGCCCCCCTGAATTATACAGAGAGTTTAGCTAAATGTAAGAATAGAATAGATTTGCCCAATACAAAATACAGGAGAATATCAGTAAGATCTTAAGATAGCAATAGGCATATATATCAATTTAGGTTTAAGCCTCTAGACCTTACTCTAAACATTCACTCAATACTTGTAATATGTGTTGTATCCTGATTACCAGGAGTTTAACGTTAATCACTTAGCCAGTAACAGAGACACATCTATTGGTTATCTTCTCAGATACATACATAGAAAATAAATATTTTGCAACATGCCGTTTGAAAACACCAAAGAGCCGGATAGCCACCAAAATTTACAGGTTATAAAACAAAAAGGTCTGTTTTGTTTTTTGTTTTGTTTTTCCAGTGGACTCCCTTCTTCCCTTTTCTCCTCTCTCCCCTCTCTTTGTCAATATATAAATCTCGTAGTTAAAGTCGAAGTCTACTTATGTAGCTAAGAAAAGGACATAAGGCTCAGGATTTCATCCTTAAAACATACAAAGGATCCGCCAGGATTTTTCCATTCAATATAAGCCCTTTTTTTTTCTGTTTGCAAAATATAAAGCTTAGGCTGTAACTTTAGACATTTAGCCTGTTCTTATCCTGAGAATAACTGAGATGGGTCCAGTAATATAGTTTCAAGCCTTAAGCTATCCATATCATCTCATCCGTAAGTGTGTGTCGGAGGGAGACAAGAAAAGAGAGTACCTTATGTAGATCAAAGTCCAGTCTGCGTTATGATAGTGCGACCCAGCTTAGAGCCTTCCTGTAGGATTCTTCCGTAATAGTGTAGTTAATAATGTCCAAACTTAGACAGACTGAGCGAGTGCTAGCCCTTAAAAGACAAGAGCAAGCTTCTATTTGTAGCCGTAGCACTTACATCTCAGGTAAACCATTACAGGTAGAACTTCTATAGTAAGCCGTCAAGCCTGTGTTCACTCTCTGATCCAGGAGTCAGGACGCTCCCCCAGCTTACCGGCTTTCCTCTGGATATACTTAACAGAATGCAGCAAATCTTTGCACTCCAGACTCTTTAGGAGCGGTAACCCCCCCTTTTCTAACTCATGGATAGAGAGGGTAGGTAGCATCTTCCACTGACAGGCTGTGTACTATCGATGACGTCTGGTTGCGGCCTAGGCGAGGAGGCCCTTACGGCTTGAAGTGACTTTGTGGTTGGTCCAGTGGACCACTGTCCTAGGGCACAAGAATATATTTTCTGGGCCATAACGGACAGAGCACCTTGGGCGAGAAAAACTATCAAGCTCTTCGGGCAGCATGCCGGAGACCTGTGCTGCTTAGCTCCGCCCACCGGAAGTCCAACAATGAATGTCCTATCAAGTCTACACATATTACATGTTACTTATTACTTAGGATAGCCTTATGTATGTCCTATCAAGTCTACACATATTACATGTTGTTTATTACTTAGGATAACCTTATGTATGTCCCATAAAGTATACACTTATTACATGTTACTGTTTACTTAGGATAGCCGTATGCATGTCCCATCAAGTCTACACATATTACATGTTACTGTTTGCTTAGGATTGCCTTATACATGTCCCATCAAGTCTACGCATATTACATGTTACTTATTACTTAGGATAGCCTTATGCATGTCCCATCAAGTCTATACATATTACATGTTACTTATTACTTAGGATAGCCTTATGTATGTCCCATCAAGTCTATGCATATTACGTGTTACTTATTACTTAGGATAGCCTTATGTATGTCCCATCAAGTCTACACATATTACATGTTCTGGTTATTTTAGGATAACCTTATGCATGTCCCATCAAGTCTACACATATTACATGTTACTGTTTGCTTAGGATAGACTTATGCATGTCTTATCAAGTCTACATATATTAAATGTTACTGTTTTCTTAGGATAACCTTATGTATGCCCCATCAAGTCTACACATATTACATGTTACTGTTTGCTTAGGATAGCCTTATGTATGCCCCATCAAGTCTACACATATTACATGTTACTTATTACTTAGGATAGCCTTATGCATGTCCCATCAAGTCTACACATATTACAGGTTAATTATTACTTAGGATAGCCGTATGCATGTCCCATCAAGTCTACACATATTACATGTTACTGTTTGCTTAGGATAGCCTTATGCATGTCCCATCACGTCTATGCATATTACATGTTACTTATTACTTAGGATAGCCTTATGTATATCCCATCAAGTCTACACATATTACGTTACTGTTTTTTTTAGGATAACCTTATGCATTTCCCATCAAGTCTACACATATTACATTACTGTTTTCTTAGGATAACCTTATGTATGTCCCATCAAGTCTACACATATTACATGTTACTGTTTGCTTAGGATAGCCTTATGCATGTCACATCAAGTCTACACATATTACATGTTACTGTTTTCTTAGGATAACCTTATATATGTCCCATCAAGTCTGCACATATTACATGTTACTTATTACTTAGATAACCCTTATGTATGTCCCATCAAGTCTACACATATTACATGTTACTGTTTTCTTAGGATAACCTTATATATGTCCCATCAAGTCTGCACATATTACATGTTACTTATTACTTAGATAACCCTTATGTATGTCCCATCAAGTCTACACATATTACAGGTTAATTATTACTTATGATAGCCTTATGTATGTCCCATCAAGTCTACACATATTACACATTACTGTTTGCTTAGGATAGCCTTATGCATGTCCCATTAAGTCTATGCATATTACATGTTACTTATTACTTAGGATAGCCTTATGCATGACCCATCAAGTCTACGCATATTACATGTTACTTATTACTTAAGATAGCCTTATGCATGTCCCATCAAGTCTACACATATTGCATGTTACTGTTATCTTAGGATAGCCTTATGCATGTCCGATCAAGTCTATACATATTACATGTTACTTATTACTTAGAATAGCCTTTTGTATGTCCCATCAATTCTACGCATATTACATGTTACTGTTTGCTTAGGATAGCCTTATGCATGTCCTATCAAGTCTACACACATTACATGTTACTTATTACTTAGGATAGCATTATGCATGTCATATCAAGTCTACACATATTACATATTACTGTTTTCTCAGGATAGCCTTATGCATGTCACATCAAGTCTACACATATTACATGTTACTGTTTTCTCAGGATAGCCTTATGCATGTCATATCAAGTCTACACATATTACATATTACTGTTTTCTCAGGATAGCCTTATGCATGTCACATCAAGTCTACACATATTACATGTTACTTATTAATTAGGATAGCCTTATGCATGTTCCGGGAATTTGTTTGAATTACATTGAATCCCTGTGTTACCACCTCTATTGGGAGTTTATTCTATGAATCAACCTCCATTTCTGTAAAAAAACTACTTACTCACATTTATCCTGTAGTGCATTGCTACTAAGCCCCCCTAGCTATGCTTTTTAACAAAGGAGACCAAGATAAGCTTTTGAGAATAATCTTAATTTCGCATTCTCTCTCTGAACCAGATTAATTTTGACTTCAATGTCCCTTTAAATATGTTAATTACACAATGATTAAAGGAAAAGCATAAAAACAGCCATCCTCCCCGAGCTGTGGCCAATGTGAAGGAGTCAAGTGATTTTCTACAAACAGATACATTTTATTCTACATTCGCTCCATAGAAACAAACATCTTTCTCATGCAGCATTTATTTCTTTTTATAGTTTGAAATAAATGCCTTGGGGTTTGTGCCAAGTATCTAATTACACATTTTAGGAATCACATTAGCATTTGGATCATTATCCAGCATTTTTTAAAGTTATTTTCAGCTTTAAAGAGACAACACTATATATAATTGTCAGGCACTCCTTTGCAGCGTCTTTTTATGTCTAGTCCAACTTCTGACTCTTTTTCTGTAAAACAAAATAATGTCAAGCTTATTTCATACTATGTGTGTCTGTGTTGTGTGTGTGTCATGCATGTTGTGTGTATGTGTGTGCTTGTATGTGTGTGGGGTATCCATATCATTTGTTTGTATGTGTGTGGGGTATCCATATCATTTGTATGTGTGTGTGTGTGTTTGTGTAATTGCCTGCACATTTGTGTGTGCATGCGTGTGAGTGCCTGTTCATGTGTGTGTCTGTATTGTGTGTATCATGTATGGTGTGTGTAGGTGTGTGCTTGTATGTGTTTGCGTTATCCATATAATTTGTATGTGTGTGTGTATATGTGTATGATTGCCTGCACATATCAGTGTGTCTGTATGTGTGTGAGTGCCTGTTCATGTGTGTATATATGCGTGTGAGTGTTTTTACACATGTGCATGTATGTAAAAGTGTCAGTGACTATGCACGTGTGTGTTTGTGTGTATGGGAGTGCCTGTTCATGTGTGTGCTTGTTCACGTGTGTGCGTCTATATGTGTGTGAGTGCATATACACATTTGCATGTATGTAAACGTGAGTGCCTATACACATGTGCATATATGTAAATGTGTGAGTGCCGGTTCATGTGTGTCTATATGCATTTGAGTGCCTGTTTTTGTGTGAGTGTGTGTGTCTGTATGTGTGTAAGTGCCTGTGCATATGTGTGTAAGTGCCTGTTCATGTGAGTGAGAGTTTTTACATGCATGTGAGTGCCTGTGCACATGTGTGTGTGTCTAATTGTGTGTGAGTGTCTGTGCACTTGTGTGTAAGTGCCTGTTCAAGTGTGTGTGTCTATATGCGTTCCTATACACATGTGCATGTATGTAAATGTGTGAGTGCCTATGCACGTGTGTGCCTATTGTGTGTGTGGTAGCGGAACTCATTGGGTGAGCCAACAACAAGAGGTATTTATGTGCAGCCACCAATCAGCAGCTCTCAGTAGTGTATTACTGCTCCTGAGCCTACCTAGGTATACTTTTCAA